>NC_051415.1:5631209-5631359 GCF_015228065.2 Penaeus monodon
TGTTATAGCGCCTCCCCCCCCCCCCCCGATCGATTAGCGAAGGTACGTGCAAACTTCTCACCTCATTAATATTCATGAGTAGGGTTCAAAGTTAATTTTGTAAAACCTTAAATCGCTCAGGTCGTTCAGAACTTACTACTTACCCTATCA
>NC_051415.1:5631803-5632019 GCF_015228065.2 Penaeus monodon
ATCGCCATCTTTCTAGCTTGCTGGATGCCTCCGTGTTAACTTCCTCCCCAGACTCTCTCGCTGTTTATCTCATTTTCTTTCTCTGCCTTTGTCTCTCTTTCTGCCAGTTTGCCTTCTTGCCCTCTTTGTCTAATCGTTTCCTTTCCTTGTTTCTTTGTCTGCCTTTATTCTTGTCTCTCTCTCTCTCTGTCCGGCTATTATTCATTCTCTCTTTCT
>NC_051415.1:5632365-5632834 GCF_015228065.2 Penaeus monodon
TCCATTTCCATCTTTTTGTTTCCATTTCCATCTTTCCCCACTGATTTTCGTCAAATTTTTTTTCTTATTCTTCCTTTCCTACTCATTTTTGTCGCTTTTGTTTTGTTTCCATCTTTGCTACTGATTCTGGTAGCATTTTTTTCTTTATTTCTTTTCTCTCACTTCATCTTTTCATATATTTTTAAAAATTTTGTTCCAATTTCTCCCTTGATTCTTATCTTTTCTTTTTTCATTATTCCTCCATCTCCTACATACATTTACTCATTTTTTTTGCTTCCTTTTTCTCCACTGCTTCTCCGTTTCCTTTTCCCCTCTTCACCTTTTCTAAAATTCCCCTTTGTCTATCTCATTATCTATCAGTTCGATCCAATTGCTTTGCTGTTTTGTCTGTCTGTTTTAAAGACTTTCGGGAATCGTATGTCTTCAGAGCAAATCAATTTCTCTCCTAAATATTCATTTGGTGTCACCG
>NC_051415.1:5633826-5634223 GCF_015228065.2 Penaeus monodon
TTACGTTTTTTCCCTATCCTTTGATGCACTAAAGAATAGAAAAAAAATATCTGTCTGAACATTAAATATTCTTAGCCAACATTTTCTTTTCACAATATTATTCCCACTTTTACGATTTCCCTAACAAACTGACAAAATACACATAACTTTGTTTGGAAATCCTACCTCCCCCCCCACCCCAAAAAAAAAGAGAAATCCCCCTTATCAATATAATCCATTTGGTTCTCGTTCTTCCCTCCTTCCTAAAGATGACACACTCGAAATATTTCCTTTTCGCCTTCTCTCTCCCGAATCGGACCTTTGTGTTCTTCGCAAACTTCCGCCTCTGTGAACTTATCTCTCAGACCAGACAATCACTCGCTTAGACTCACCGGATTTTTCTTCCCGGATGCTGTTG
>NC_051415.1:5635032-5635472 GCF_015228065.2 Penaeus monodon
ACATATTTTTTGTGTTTCTTTTTTTTTCGTTTTAATTTTCTCTCTTTTTGCTTCGAATTTTTTTTTGTTTGTTTTGTTTCCTTCTCTTTTTTCTGTTTTATTTTTGTTTCTCTTACTTTCTCGGTTTCTTCCCTTTTCTTTGATTTTGTTTCTTTAGTTTTTTCTCGTTTTCTTCTCTTTGTTTCTATTTCTCTTTCTTTTTCGTTTTTTCCTTCTCTGTTTCCGTTTCTCTTGTTTTTATCCCTTTTTCTTTTTCTCTGTTTCCATTTCTCTTATTTTTCTCATTTTCTTCTCCATTCTTTGTTTCTGTTTCTTTTTCTCTTTCGTTTTCTCGTCGTCTTTTTTCCACTTTAATTTTTTTGTTCTTTTGATTTTTTTATTTTTATTTTTTTCCTTTTTTTTTTCTTAATTTCCCTTCTACTCGTTTTCTTCCTCTCTCC
>NC_051415.1:5635532-5635771 GCF_015228065.2 Penaeus monodon
AAATGTTCTTTCTCTTGTCTCTGCTTCTCTTTCTTTTTCGTTTTCTGCTCATGTCAATATTAATATTTGCTTCCCTCTTCCCCTATTATCTTTCTCTCCGTCTTTCTTCCTCCTTTCCTCTCTTCGTCTGTTTCTCTCTCTCCTTAATCTAATTTCTGGATACGAGGGTCTTGCGATTTTCTCCCTGTTTCCCTCTCTCTTCTTCTAATTATCTTCCTTCTCTCCGTTTTATTCGTTTT
>NC_051415.1:5636563-5636641 GCF_015228065.2 Penaeus monodon
CAGAATGCGAAGACCGAAAATTCTTCATGAAGTGTTGACCTCGGGAATGACACTAGATATTGCTCTTCAATTGAATTC
>NC_051415.1:5636719-5637061 GCF_015228065.2 Penaeus monodon
TAGCTTCAGTGTTTATTCCAATTATCATTGTTTAAATATACGATTTTATTTTTAAATCTTTTCTCTATGATTTCGTAATCTAGTTGATTGATAGGAAGGTAAAAATTGGGAACAGAGAGATTTGAAGGAAAAAAAAAACATTGATGGGAGAGGTTGACAATACTGTTGGAAACACATTTGATTTTTTTAAAGGTAATTCCCAGCACGAAAGGTTTGTTCAAGGATGATCATACATTCACTTGGTTCTCTCTTATCCTTCTCTTCCATATCTTACTTATCCTTCCTTCTCCTTCCCTCTCATTCATTTGCCCATTCTATCATTCTGTTTGTTTGTCCGGCTGG
>NC_051415.1:5638511-5638588 GCF_015228065.2 Penaeus monodon
AAAAAAGGGGGAAAAAGGGATTTTTTGGGGAAAGGGGAAATAAAGGGGAAATTTTTTTTTTCCAACGGAGCGGGGGG
>NC_051415.1:5639407-5640133 GCF_015228065.2 Penaeus monodon
CATATTTTTTGTGTTTCTTTTTTTTTTTCGTTTTAATTTTCTCTCTTTTTGCTTCGAATTTTTTTTTTGTTTGTTTTGTTTCCTTCTCTTTTTTCTGTTTTATTTTTGTTTCTCTTACTTTCTCGGTTTCTTCCCTTTTCTTTGATTTTGTTTCTTTAGTTTTTTCTCGTTTTCTTCTCTTTGTTTCTATTTCTCTTTCTTTTTCGTTTTTTCCTTCTCTGTTTCCGTTTCTCTTGTTTTTATCCCTTTTTCTTTTTCTCTGTTTCCATTTCTCTTATTTTTCTCATTTTCTTCTCCATTCTTTGTTTCTGTTTCTTTTTCTCTTTCGTTTTCTCGTCGTCTTTTTTCCACTTTAATTTTTTTGTTCTTTTGATTTTTTTATTTTTATTTTTTTCCTTTTTTTTTCTTAATTTCCCTTCTACTCGTTTTCTTCCTCTCTCCTTATTTTTATTATTCTATTTTTTATTTTTTTAGATTATTATGGTGATTTTTAATTTTTAAAATGTTCTTTCTCTTGTCTCTGCTTCTCTTTCTTTTTCGTTTTCTGCTCATGTCAATATTAATATTTGCTTCCCTCTTCCCCTATTATCTTTCCTCCGTCTTTCTTCCTCCTTTCCCTCTCGTCATTCTCTCTCCCAACAATTCATGACAGGACACTTGACATTTTCTCCCTGTTTCCCTCTCTCTTCTTCTAATTATCTTCCTTCTCTCCGTTTTATTCGTTTT
>NC_051415.1:5640691-5640769 GCF_015228065.2 Penaeus monodon
CAGAATGCGAAGACCGAAAATTCTTCATGAAGTGTTGACCTCGGGAATGACACTAGATATTGCTCTTCAATTGAATTC
>NC_051415.1:5640850-5641085 GCF_015228065.2 Penaeus monodon
TAGCTTCAGTGTTTATTCCAATTATCATTGTTTAAATATACGATTTTTTTTAAATCTTTTCTCTATGATTTCGTAATCTAGTTGATTGATAGGAAGGTAAAAATTGGGAACAGAGAGATTTGAAGGAAAAAAAAAACATTGATGGGAGAGGTTGACAATACTGTGGAATCACATTTGATTTTTTTTAAAGGTTAATTCCCATGCATCGAAAGGTTTTGTTTCAGGATGATATACA
>NC_051415.1:5642287-5642430 GCF_015228065.2 Penaeus monodon
TCGCTTGGCATAATATAATATTCCTTGGTTCTCGTTCCGGACGTGTTGACTTCACTTTTCTTGACAGCTCTGAGAAATTACATTATTCCTGGGGACAATTTTCTTTCTGTCTCTAATTTCGTTGACGCTTTTTGATGCCAAAA
>NC_051415.1:5643591-5643781 GCF_015228065.2 Penaeus monodon
ATCATCGAACCATTATCTACACTTCCCTTTTAACTGCAATGAACAGTCATCAAAGAGGAATTGCTATTGTGTTGCATGAAACTTAACTTACATTGAAGGTCGGGTTCACAGACTCATAAACAATATTCTGCATTGTGTAAAAAGAAGAATTATATTTCTAAATAGTGTGAAAAAAGAATTAGATCGTAAC
>NC_051415.1:5643834-5644385 GCF_015228065.2 Penaeus monodon
GGTACTGTAAATGAATAATGTTTTCACATTGTGTAAAAGGAGAATTGCATTTTTATGGTGTATAGAGGCGGTATAACTTTGTGTTTGAATGCTGGTTTTGGGAGTATATAACCTCAGAATATCCTCCCCCCCCACCCCCCCGTGAGAATTATCAAGTTATATGAATTTACTAAACGATATTTTCCGTGTTATAGGAACTTTGTAAATGTAGCACATAACCGAACACGCATTCTTAATTAATATTACCAATGCAACATTATTCAACACATTGCAACATCCAAAATCAAGGAAAATTCAATTAATTCAAACTCATTTAACAATCTACATATTTCCCAGATGAATATATTACATTGACGTCTAAAATTATATCAATCACACCAGCGTTGCAATAATGTACAGAAATACAGTTGCAACTTCCACACTGAACTTACTTTTGCACAGCTTGCAACATTTCTCCAAAATCTAAGCAATGTTCATTAGATAGGTATTTTACATCTCAACTTGCAACATAAATTTTTACATTACATGTTTACATTACGTGTTTTTTCTAC
>NC_051415.1:5644693-5645383 GCF_015228065.2 Penaeus monodon
GTCTACCCGAACTATCTTAACATAAAAATATTTCAGATTAGATGAAGCACTAAATGTTTATTTATTTCTATGTCTATTTATCAACAAAGAAGAAAATGTACTGCAGTGAAGGCAAATAAGATTACACAACACATAAACACAGTCACAAAAAATACTGAAAACATATGTTAAACTCCAAATTTCAAGTTCAGTAAAAAGCATAGGCCTTTGATAAACATCAACAAAAACTAAATGAACAAATGAGTGAAAAATCGAAAAGATTAATCTCTTTTTTTGCTGTCATATCTCTTCCTATAGTCAAATTTTGCCAAGCTCATGGCCCGTGAGTCATAAGTGGCCCTCGGGGTGGCCGTAAATGGCCCGCAGGGTGACATGGAGAATTCTTAGCATGGGAAATTACAATCATCGTAAAAAGAAAGCAACTTTTAAAAACTAAAATTAATTTGTAGCAACCCATAGCCAATTCATCTCCCCATACACTTTATCACCACGAATCTCACTGTCGATAACATAATAAACAAACACCACGTAATAATATCACACGACTTTCTTGATTACGTAACCCTAGAAATCCAGGTTATGTAACTTCGTTGTTAGTCAAGATGTTAGCTGAAATGAAAATTGAATCTGGAAGGGTTTTGAGCTCGACGCCATTGTCAAAATGAACAGGGAAACAGCCACAGTGACGGA
>NC_051415.1:5645725-5645968 GCF_015228065.2 Penaeus monodon
TCTCGCTAATTCCTTCCTCTCCTTTTATTTCCCATCTTCCTTTCCCCTGGACCTCGCTCCCATAGCAATCAAGGGAACAGCTCTATTTCATTTTTAAAATTCTTTTCGACCCGCCCCCTTTTTTTTTCTTTCGCTCTTTGGCATTTCATTTTTATTTGTACGTTTGTCTGCGTTTTGTTATTTATTTATCTCTCTCTGGTTGTCTGTACGTTTATCCTTTATTTTTTTTCTCTTGTTTGGTTT
>NC_051415.1:5646389-5646545 GCF_015228065.2 Penaeus monodon
GTGGAATTATAATCCATCTCCCTTCCAACCTTCTTTCATATTCCAGGGTTCTCTTCTGTAATAAAAGATTTTATGGTGTTATTCCCTCGCGCTTGTAGCTGTGAATCTGAAAGATGTTCCTTCGTGTTTCGTATATCATATTCATATCCCTGTGTG
>NC_051415.1:5646711-5646993 GCF_015228065.2 Penaeus monodon
AGTTGTTCGAATTATATGTGGAAAGTCATATTGCTTTTAGTTAATACAATATATGGTGACTCTTTGTGAGTGTTTTCAAATATATGTGTATATATGTTTTTCCATATAAACAGTTTATTCAAATACATAAGAACGTAAACACACGGCACAAATATACAACCACAAAAACATTTATTTATCTGTAATCTCTGTGCCTACAATTCAGAAATGTTGCTTCAGATAAATCGATCTATTAATGTGTAATCGGAAATTTAATAATTTAAATTCACTTACCTCATGTGC
>NC_051415.1:5647138-5647619 GCF_015228065.2 Penaeus monodon
CCATCTTTTTTCAAAGGTATATGCACTAATACGTTACCGTCTATACATCTGATCAAAACGCTTGGGCAAAGGAACAGAATTTCCCAGGTGTTATGCCTGTCTTGGGAAGCCTGTGTAGTTACAGCTAGTGTTGGCATTGATATTTACACAAAATCGCTACCCTGGAATTTAAAAACCGCTAGACTGGAATTTAAAAACCGCTAAAATGGACTTCAAAATCAGCTAGACTGGAATTTAACCGCTAGATTGAAATGTAAAAACCGTTAGACTGGACTTTAAAACCGCTAGACGAGAGTTTAAAAACCGCTAGACTGGACTTTAAAAACCGCTAGACTGGACTTTAAAAACCGCTAGACTGGACTTAAAAAACCGCTAGACAGAGCTTTAAAAGACACTTGACAAACTTTCTAAATTTTCAGGCTAGATCTTAACTCCAAAACTCTGGCGGGAAAATCGCTTGAAAGGAAACACTGACCACAGC
>NC_051415.1:5648023-5649053 GCF_015228065.2 Penaeus monodon
TTAGACACTTCTTAGTTAACATCCTATGAATAATTTCTCTCAATTTATTTTCTATTTTGCTTCGTTTTAATCAGGATTTTTTGTATATATCATATTATCTTTATTTATTTAGTTTGAAGCATTATGTCCTATTTCTTGTTTTCGTTAATTCTCCCATTCACTTTTTTAGGCTATAGTGTCAATATATTCATCCTCATATATATTCTTTTAAACTACTGCAACATTGATTACTGTTGCAACATGCATGACACTGAATAACATTAACCGCTTTAATGACGCTTGAGGAATCTATTGCAAAAGTAACGTGTTCAGAATCAGGTCGATTATGTATGAGATGCTATAGTATTAAGCAAAAATAAATTTAATCTTTATGGTTAAATGGAATAGTGTTTAATATACTAGTAAAAAGATCAGAGAAAGTGTGAAATAATACGATTACAAAGGATGAAATGTATAAACTATTATTCAGTATAATAATGCGGGGATGAATGGAGAATTTGTATGAATGATTTTCACTTCCAGGAAAGAAGTATGAAAGAGTAAGAAAAACCGCCAGGACCAACGTATGTAAGATTAAACCATGAAAATATCATGGCCAGAGTGTGTGAAATATTGTAACGGCGCCTGAAATGTTTAAAAACTACTGGAATACCAAAGAGAGAAACATGCAAATTGCTCTATTATCCAAAGGAATAGAATTACGGTTTCCACCAGAAATGACCAACGAGGGAAAATATGATTTTATATTCAATAAACTCCCAATTCCTCACTCTCTCGTCTTAGATATTTCCAACATTATTTTTTCACGTCGAGTTCGAAAATTACGTTAAGCCGTTTTCACAGTCCAGCTACCATTTCAATAACAGACATGCATTATGCGTTACAAAAACCCTTTCTTGATAGCTAAATGAGGTTATTCTCCCTCAATCGAGCTTCATTCAACTATCACCAGCAAAAAGACGTGAGAAAAATGAGGAAATTCTTTGATTAAAAAAAGAAAAAAAAAAGAATTATCTCGGTTACATTTAGT
>NC_051415.1:5649790-5649928 GCF_015228065.2 Penaeus monodon
ACACGAAACGAACACATTCATGAATCGACTAAAACTTCCCAAAAGGCAGAGGCGACAAAGGAAGAAGGTAAAATCGAGCTGAAAAAGCAAGATCTCGGACGCTCGACCAAGACACGAAATTCTCTCTCCTTAGGACCA
>NC_051415.1:5650072-5650219 GCF_015228065.2 Penaeus monodon
GCGCGCGCGCAAGACCTGTTCCAGAGTCGCGTTTTGGAGTTTGCATAAGAATATCTTTCAATTCACCGGCTATTCAGCGGTGGAATTCAATAATGTGAGTGCTCTATCCGACACCAAAGTTGTAAGAAGGGAGTTTTTTTTTTTTGC
>NC_051415.1:5650299-5650554 GCF_015228065.2 Penaeus monodon
CTCCAAGCATCTAGAGAGAGAGAATAAAAGTGCTCTCTTAGTGGAAATAAAAAAAGGAAATGGAAGATCTTTTTTCATATATGATTTTTTAATATTTTATTTATTTATTTTTTATTTACTTTTTTTAGTTTCTGGAGAAAAGGGACTTTCTGTAGGATATAAGAGAGTGAATAGAATATATAGCGTTTCTTTTCTTACCTTTTTTTTTATCAAATAATTTGTTCTGTTTTTGTTGACTGTAATAATTTATTCATG
>NC_051415.1:5650905-5651449 GCF_015228065.2 Penaeus monodon
GTTAATGTATTAAACTGTTAATCATAGTATTTTATAATCACTGGAATATGAAACACAACATTTGCATATCAAAAATACTTGAATTTATTACTCCGTTTATCAATTCTGGCTACAGGTCTTTATTTTTATCATAGTACCTTAAGACGTCTTAAGATTTAAGACATTTCCTTACCATAGAAAATATTAAGTCAACAGAGTTTAAGTATTAGTCTCCGCTTTGTATATAAATATATATTATACAAGTAGATATGCGAACAGGTACATTTCTTTACAAACATTTCACCTAAAATGAACATACATAAACAAAACATAGGATATGCATAAACTATAAACTATAAACATTGTCGGCTTATCAATAACTTAACACGAAGCTCATAATGTATTCATAGACCATATGGCACATTATATCAGTATAAACCTTGACTGTTATAACATTCCAATCCTCTTTCTAGTCGACGAAACAGATTTGAAACCACCTGTCAATATACATTTTTTTTTCTCTCTTGAAGTTCAAAAGGATTTTGAACACGTTTCTCCCATCTCC
>NC_051415.1:5652412-5652507 GCF_015228065.2 Penaeus monodon
TGCTTTGTGCGAACGTGACATGGCCTTTGTTCTTTTTATCATTTTGATTGAATTTCCGGGGATTGATGGCTTGATTATGGGATCTGGGTGTTTTA
>NC_051415.1:5652835-5653481 GCF_015228065.2 Penaeus monodon
TAATAACAGTTCAGTAGTTCTTCAGACACATTCTCACGTGTTATTTTTTTGTATTTGTTTATCTTTTTTAAAACACAGCAGCACTTAATTCTTGTTCCCACTCAGCGGAATATTTTAAACTCACTGGAAAAAGGTGTATTAAGGTCGAAATTTGCATATACTTTCGTGCACAATTTGACTACTTGCGTTTACTTTATGAATTAATGTTTTCTTTATAGTTTTTGTCTTTTTTATTATTATTATTTTTGTTATTGTTTTAGAGTATGTTTTTTTTTTATTAGTTTCCGTTTTTTTCCGTTTTTTTTTTTTTTTTTTTTTGTCTGTCTTGTTTATTTCGTATCGTGTTTTAGCTTTTTTTTCTTGTTCTTTCTTAGTCCAGTGTTTATCTTCTCTTTCTTACTTACTTCAACTTATCTTCGCTTAGTTTTTTCTTTACGTTATTTATCTTTTTTTTTTTTTTTTTTATTCATTCCAAATTTTGGTTTTGTACTTGTTAATATTCCGTTCTTTTTTATGATTCTCTTATTTTTTCTCTATTTTTTAATATATATTTCTCCCAGTTTTTTCGCTTTATTGTACTTTTCCCTCTCTATCTGTTATATATTCGGAACTTAGTTATTGTTAAAAAAAATAATAATAAAATAAA
>NC_051415.1:5653788-5653863 GCF_015228065.2 Penaeus monodon
AATACACTTTTTTTCCCAATTTCGCTGCCGTGAAATTTGCTTTTGATTCAATCTTCTTTAACAGTATTTACTCCC
>NC_051415.1:5653898-5654216 GCF_015228065.2 Penaeus monodon
CTACATGTTTTATTAGTTGAAGTGACTTTGACATTACACGGTTTTCGCTACTATTGTTGTCAAAATAAAATGTTGATGGTGATGAGTTGTCATGCAAAGTGTCACAGTGTTTCGTGTTATGAGACACAGATAAGGCTCAATAATAATCTGTGATATTGCGTAATACATGAACCGGCAGTGAATTTAGTGTAGCAACTTTTCCACATGTTAAGGGGCATATGAAGAAACAGTTATTTATATTTTATGTTATTAACACTATAACATGTTATTTTATGCATATCGATGTCTTGTACGAACGTAACCTGCGTGCCTGGCAAC
>NC_051415.1:5654390-5654561 GCF_015228065.2 Penaeus monodon
CGCTCGGACGAGAGCGCTCTATTGAAGTTATTGATGCACGCACTGACGAGGATTATGACAGCGACGTATGCAGATTGAGAGAGAAGTCACACAGATGTAAGAGAGAGAGAGTGAATGGAGGAAAGAGTAATAAGAAAAAACGAGAGAATAATGAATATAGAGTAGATGAGA
>NC_051415.1:5655015-5655295 GCF_015228065.2 Penaeus monodon
CCGGAAAAATTCTCATTTCTACCACAAAGTAGTCATAACCCAACGCAATGCATTTCCGAATTTTCGATAACAAAATATGCAATTAAGAGTCGGAAGAATTATCCCCAGGCAAAAGTTTTCAGGGTGGACGTAGCGGAAACAATACACGGTATGAAAGCTTTGCAATTGCAAACTTTCCTCGCCTGATAGGTTTCAGATTACTTATATATCTTTAGCGGACATTTTCTAATTAAAGTTGGGAATAAGTTGGGATGGGATTGATGGGATCTGTTTTCTTCTG
>NC_051415.1:5656260-5657066 GCF_015228065.2 Penaeus monodon
AACCATAATAATATAATTTATTTTATTTAATAAAAAATTTAAAATAATAAAATACCCCCAACACAAAATTATCTATATAAAAAAAATCATATTGAATTAATGTATTGGTTCGTTATTAAATATTTTTTTTTTGTTTGTTCAGAGATAATGATCTTACTTTTTATGCAAAAATATGTTTGTTCTAAAAGTAAAATTTGCTTAAAAGATGAAACAAAGCAAAGGAAAAACGAGGAAAGGGAGAGGGAGGAAAGGAGGAGGAAAAGAGGAAGGAGAAAGGGTGAGAAGAAGATGTGGGAGAAGAGAGAGGAAAAGGGAGGGGAGGAGAAGGGACAGAATAGGGGGAGAAGAAGAGGGAGGAAAGAGGAAAATGGGGAACAGAAGGAGAAGGAGAAGGGTGAGAAACGTGAGGAGAAGAGGGAAGGAAAGGAAAGAGAGGAGAAAGGCGAGAAGAAGAGAAAAAGGAAGAGAAAGATTAGAAGATAGAGGAAAGAAAGGGGGGAAAAAGGGAGGAAAGGGAGAGAGAAGAGAAAGAAGAAGTTTAGAGAAAGAGAAAAGAAGAAAAGGGAAAAGAAAAAGGGAGGAAAATGGAAGAGAAATAGAAAAAAGAGAAGAGAAAGGGAGGAGAAAAGGGAGGAGAGAAGATAGAGGAAGAGAAGGGGGGAGGGGGAGTCCCAGAACTTAATCTCCTAAGGAATGTTTACAGATTCAACATCTCCGTTTTCTTTGCGACCGAGACAGCTGATTGTCTTCGGAAGGAGAAAAAAGGGCCTCAGTTGTTTTCTCAAACTTTCAGTCTTTTTGAGAAA
>NC_051415.1:5659026-5659236 GCF_015228065.2 Penaeus monodon
CGTTCACAGTTATAAATCACCACATTTCCCATCCACGTGCGGATCAGCCAACCTTTAAGATGTACGACAAAGGAAAAGTTACGAGTCTGTTGTTCTAATTTTCCTGTTGCATGGTCATCCCTTGCACGGAGTCCTTGATTGGGTTCTGACCTTTCGTCTAGACTGTAACTTAAGGGAATGGAGAAATATTTGAAAAAAAAAAAAAGTTTC
>NC_051415.1:5659554-5659841 GCF_015228065.2 Penaeus monodon
TATTCATTTTACTTATTAATACCTACCCATATATGACTTCATATTTATTTATTAACATTCCTAACGCAATAAGTGTCCTTGATTTCTTTACACATTTGTATTCCACTTGCATAGTTGCAGCGACACTGATGCACGGGCCACTCATGACACTTCCCATGCTTCAATTTGGTGCAGCGTTATTGTAACTTGCATCTTGTCTTTGCACTGAACAGGCTTCTTTTAATTGAAGATCGTGCAATATTGCATCACCTGGATATTTACAGTTCAGTATCAATTGCAATAAGGAC
>NC_051415.1:5660138-5660790 GCF_015228065.2 Penaeus monodon
AAAAACCTCAAGCTATTTCAAACATCCAACCTTACAGATATCCCACAGTTTGCTTTACTTAAAAAAAAGAAAGGTAAAAAGGAAAATTGGAGAGGACCATTTCCAAGCAAGTGAGTAAACCATGTTATTTTTTTTTTATTCCCGATGATATTAAAACGCATAAAAAAACAAAAACAAAAACAAAAAAAAATACGACCAAAAAAACGGCAGCAACGAAAAGCTAAACAACAGGAGCAAAACAACAATAACAAATAACATGCAAAACACAAACAAACAAACAAGAACAAAGCATAAACAAGCATGAGCGATAAAACAAAACAAAATAACGTAACAACAAAACAATAAAAAACAAGAAACAAAAACAAGAAACAAAACAACAAACAATAACAAACCAAGCAAGAAACAACTACAAACAATGATAACCAAAAACAAACAGAACAACAATAACAACAAACAAAAGTCAACAAAACTACAACAAAGGCAACATGAACCTAAAACTAGCAAGCGCTTGTGTTCCCATTTACTCTGGACACTGATATGTATGCAAGATCACGCACACACACGCATACATATAGAGCCAGGCAGTAAATATGACATGGAATAAAGATTGATGGTCATGACAGCGGAATAATTATGTGAGTTGATCAGACCA
>NC_051415.1:5661380-5661642 GCF_015228065.2 Penaeus monodon
AAATGCTTACATCTCAAAAGGTTGAGGCTCACATTTCATATACAAATTGAGGTATATTAATTAACAGATTAACATATATACAATATTTAAAAAAAGAAAAGAAAAAAAATGCAAGTATTCAGAGTCAATGTTTTACATAGCAGTAGACTACCATAAAGCGATAAATTTCCACTCCCATCTTAATAAGTCCCCCCTTGGATTCACATAATCACATACGACGCACACAGTATCTAATATGTACAAAATATATGGTTATGATTCC
>NC_051415.1:5661892-5661986 GCF_015228065.2 Penaeus monodon
AAACTAAACGGAATGAGGTTCACACGAGCATCAATAAGTCAAACTTTAATGCTTCTACGGAATTGCCTCATTTCTTTATTTTCCCCATTTTTAG
>NC_051415.1:5662041-5662195 GCF_015228065.2 Penaeus monodon
CCCCCCCCCCGCCCCTTTTTAATAGACAGGGCATACGGAGCAAGTTTACAAGGACACCTGTATTTACTCTGTCAGAAGCGAATCGTACTCCGGCCGCGGGAGACGAAGAAGGTCTGACGGAGACGCAGAAGAGACTGTCCGGCGAGAGAAACGG
>NC_051415.1:5662853-5662929 GCF_015228065.2 Penaeus monodon
ACCTAATTAAGCCACACTAAAATGTTAAAGTAAACTATCCCTTACTTCTCCTCACCCACCTCTCTTTCTCCGTCAT
>NC_051415.1:5663229-5663498 GCF_015228065.2 Penaeus monodon
ATGGCGTCGCGCTGTTTAGTGGTTGCAGTTGAATCGGTAAGTTTATGCAACAAATGATAAAACTTGAGTAAATAAAGAAAATACGAATATCAACAATGACTATATTGATACTAGTGCCTGATAGTAAATATTTCTTTCACAATGGTAAACCTTCTAATAAGAATAAGAATAACGAGAAAAGTTATACACACGCTAATGGTGAATATGATGCTCAACGATAGGAAATATAACATCATTTAAATACAAATTTTTAAATACAGGAATATGTA
>NC_051415.1:5663536-5663758 GCF_015228065.2 Penaeus monodon
ATAACTACATTTATAAAGAAATAATAACACAAGTCAGAACTAAACGCAGACACCTTGCATGCACAAAGCCTCTCTCTTGCAACACAGAATCAACAAGCACATCTAAAGTGCAAGCGATGTATTGTTCGCAGTGGGTGCCCTTCGTCACAATGACAGGCGAGGGAGAGAGCCTGCATGTGCATGGCAGCATGACGGAGGTGATGGACATTATCATGAAAAAGC
>NC_051415.1:5664253-5664350 GCF_015228065.2 Penaeus monodon
ACAATAAATTTGATAGCAATAACCATAACCATAAACTGTATCTTGGTATGTGAATATATAATATCTGTACAGATACGATATACATACCTAACACGCC
>NC_051415.1:5664652-5664787 GCF_015228065.2 Penaeus monodon
TACATAAACACAACAAACACACACAAACTACTTTCTTACAGCTATAAGTATGTTCGATCGTGGGACAACTCTTCGGCCAGAGACTGCCCAATGGGTCTGGTCAGGCTCATGGGACTCATCACGAGGAGGTAAGTA
>NC_051415.1:5665765-5666065 GCF_015228065.2 Penaeus monodon
AGGAAGCGGATATCACAGGCATCGGCGTGATGGTGACGCCCGACCGGCTTAAAGACGTGGATATGAGCGAATTCTTTACCTGGACGGAGGTTTCCGCCGGATATAAGAAACCTGTGGTTTTAGTCGGATATCAACGGCTTCATGAAACCCTTCACGGCCGCTGGTGAGACCCGGTTGTTTGGTGGTGTTGTTTGGGTGGTGTAGTTTGGGTGTTGTTGTTTTGGGTGTTGTTGTTTGGGTGGTGTTGTTTGGGTGGTGTTGTTGGGTTGGGGTTGTTTGGATGTTTTGTTTTGGGTTGTT
>NC_051415.1:5666770-5666972 GCF_015228065.2 Penaeus monodon
TATTCCTCAATCTTTCCTCTGCAACTCCTCTTTGCAAATGCAGTCGTGGGCGTTGATTCTGGCTACTCTACTGTGCGTGTTGACTGCTGCCTGCGGGGTGCGTGTTGCATATGCAAGAGTGAGTCAACGGCGCAGGAGGTGAGAAAGTGTGCCGACTTAACTTTGCTGATTTATTGCAAGAAGGATGAAGCTGATGATTGCG
>NC_051415.1:5668174-5668352 GCF_015228065.2 Penaeus monodon
ATAGATCTCTCATCCAAATACTACAATAATATTCCTCTGCAACAGGGAGAAGAGAACCTTCCCTACTGTTGCAATGCAACCTGCAAAGAGAACACCTCCCATAACGGACGAAGTCATGTTGTGGACCGTGGGGGCGATCCTGGCACAGTGTGAGTCGTGTTTGTGGCATTTCTATTTC
>NC_051415.1:5668513-5668814 GCF_015228065.2 Penaeus monodon
GGAATGTAGGATATGCAACTGACTTTATATATCAGGTTAGGATATATATTTTTTTTAGTTTGGATGATCGTGTATAATGAATTCCTTGAAAAAATAAACCTAAGTAGATCATAATATATAAACAGATCGTTTTCACTGAGAAAATAAGATAAGTAGTTCCTTTCATAATAGACTAAAGTTAATTATGTTAATTGTGAAAACATTTACAGTTAGCATATCATATTGCTGGATAAATGGATGAGAAAAAAAATCGTATGATATTCTAATCACTAAGTTAATATCAGCTGCAAGTAACGATAAT
>NC_051415.1:5669006-5669278 GCF_015228065.2 Penaeus monodon
CCCCAAAAAATAAATCCAAAAAGCTATCAGCAAGGTGCCCCGAGGTGATTCCGTCCGTGTAATCACCGGCTTGTGGCTCCTCGCGTCTCTAATCCTCACCACAGTGTATTGTTCCAATTTGAAGGCGATGCTGATTCTGCCCAAACTCAACTTGCCTTTTGATAATCTCGAGCAGCTGGTGGAGACGGATCTACCTGTGTGGATGTCGTCAAGTACCACGATCTATCAGGCTATACAGGTATTTTGATATAGAAAATGTAAAATATAAAATG
>NC_051415.1:5673213-5674469 GCF_015228065.2 Penaeus monodon
ATTTATGTGTTTATCTATTATTTTTGATATTTTTAGGGAGGGGAGGGGGTGTTTTGTTATTTCTTTTTACGTTATTGCAGTTGTTATTTGTGCCGTTCATCGGGTATTTTTCTTCATGTGTTGTTAGAATTGTTATCTATATTTATCAGGTATTTGTCAATTAAAATTTTATGTTATTATAGTTATTATCTGTATTATTGTTATTTATCTGATATTTTCCAAATTCTTTTATTTGTTATTCATATTGTTATTAGTGTCGTTTCTCAGGTATTTTGCCATTTCTTTTTACGTTTATTTGTTATTTGTCTCGTTTATCATGTTTTATTTATTTATTTATTTTTTATTTCTTATGTTATTACCGTAATTATCCAATGTCTTTTATCCAGGTAATTCTTTTCTTTCTTTTCATGCCTTTTATCAGGTGTTTTGTTATTACTTCTTGCGTTACTTGAAATTATTATTTTTGTTTACCAAGTGTTTTACTCTTTCTTTTAATGTTATTGAAATGATTATTGTGTGTCGTTTATCATGCATTTTGTTATTTTTTAAAATGTTATTGACATTGTTATTTGTGTTATTTGCTTGGATAAATTTCTTTTGTTATTTTGTCGGTTTACAAGTTACTGATTTTGTTAATTAAATTTCTGTTATGCTGATAAAGGTATTTTCTTATTTTTATTTTTATGCAAATGTGGTTGATATCTGTACCTTTGAATTTGTTTATTTTTTTGTTTGTTATTTTTTTATTTATTGCACATTATTATCATAGGTATTTTTATTTTTATTTTGTTACTTATTTTTATTATTTTTTTAGTGTCATTTATGAGACTAAATGGGTATTTTCTGTTAGTTATTTTATTTCTTATTGGAGTTGATAATCATGTCCTTATTTACGATCTATCAAGCTGTATAGTACTACTATACATGAAGCTATAGGTATACTTGGCTGTAATTGCTAGCAATCGATCTTTTGCATAAGCAAAGACTAGATATAAACACACTAAAACAAAATATGAATATTTTGTTATCCATTTATTTTTTTTTTTTTTCGATAGGCTGTTACCATATTCGAGTTCTGCATTTTTCTCTTTATTGTATATATAAATTTGTCTGGACGAAAAGGGAAAACTATTTGAGGTATAATTTCAATTACCATAATAGCATACAGCTCACTTTTTGGCTCACGATGCATATATTTCGCTACAGGCAATATTGCTGGATTGCATTGATTTAAAACGTGCCACACAAAAACCCAG
>NC_051415.1:5676256-5676737 GCF_015228065.2 Penaeus monodon
TCCCCCCCCCCTCTTTCGTTCCAGAGCGCCCCCCCAGACACGTCTCTAGGCCGCCTCCTGCCGCAGGTGTACCACAAGGACCCTGTCCTGTCGATCGAGAGGCTGGTCAAGGGCCAGCACGTCCTCCTCGTCCCTCGCTCGGCCCTCCTGCAGATCCTCCACCAAACTTTCTCCACCGTAGGATCAAGAGGGAGGGAGGGGGGGGGTTACTTAAGTCTCTTTCTTGAAGCGTCCTAAAGTATTCTCCTTGTATGTGCTTCTTAAGTCTCCTGCTTAAGTGTCCTTTTTAAATCGTTTTTTTTAAGTGTACTTCTTAAGTCTCCTTTCTAAGTCTCCTTTCTAAGTCTCCTTTCTAAGTCTCCTTTCTAAGTCGCCTTCTTGAATTTCCTGCTTAAGTCTTCTTCTTAAGTTTCCTTGACGCTTTCTTTGAGTGTGATTTTTTAATTCTGTTTTGAAATGTTAGTTATCGAAAGCATAATGA
>NC_051415.1:5676952-5677159 GCF_015228065.2 Penaeus monodon
AATAAATCATTCTAATCAATTTTCTCCCTTTTCTCTCCCCTTCCAGACCGGCCAATGCAAGAACTACATCATGTCTGAAAGTTTCATGAAAACAACGACACTAAGGCTGGTTTTCCCGAAAGGATCGTTGCTGAAGGAGAGAGTCGATCCTATGTAAGGACCTGTGTGAGGGAGGGAGGGGGAAGGGGGCAAGGGGCGTGTGTAGGG
>NC_051415.1:5677616-5678185 GCF_015228065.2 Penaeus monodon
CTTAGATAATCTCTCGAAGAATCTCCCTTTGCATCATCTCCCTCCCCTCTCCTCCCATCCCCGCAGCATCTGGCGCATGAGAGAAGCAGGAATCCTCGACCACATCTTCATGAAGGCTGTTTACAACGCGTCCGAATGCATGAAGCACGACGTCGCTCAGCCGAACAACAGCCTTCGGACACTGGAACTCGGCGATTTCTATGGGATCTTCATCGTCTATGCTGTAGGTAAGAAGGGAGGGTAGGTAAGAAGGGAGGGAAGGTTAGAAGGGAGGGAAGGTAATAAGGGAGGGAAGGTTAGAAGGGAGGGAAGGTAAGAAGGGAGGGAAGGTAAGAAGGGAGGGAAGGTAAGAAGGGAGGGAAGGTAAGAAGGGAGGGGAGGTTAGAAGGGAGGGTAGGTAAGAAGGAGGAAGTAAGAAGGGAGGGAAGTAGAAGGGAGGGAAGTTAGAAGGAGGGTAGGTAAGAAGGGAGGGAAGGTAAAGAAGGGGGGAAGGTTGAAGGGAGGAAGGTAAAGGGATGGGAGGAAGGTAGAGGGAGGGTAGGTAGAAGGAGGGAAGGTTAGAAGGGAGG
>NC_051415.1:5678285-5678592 GCF_015228065.2 Penaeus monodon
CCCTCCTTCTACTTCCTTCCCTTCTAACCTCCCCCCTTCTTCTACCTCCTCTTACCTTACCTCCTTCTTTACCTTCCTCCCTTCTTACCTACAGCATAGACGATGAAGATCCTAGAATCCCGAGTTCCAGTGTCCGAAGCTGTGTTCGGCTGAGCGACTCGTGCTTCAGCATTCGGACGCGTTGTAAACAGCCTTCATGAAGATGTGGTCGAGGATTCCTGCTTCTCTCATGCGCCAGATGCTGCGGGGATGGGAGGAGAGGGGAGGGAGATGATGCAAAGGGAGATTCTTCGAGAGATTATCTAAG
>NC_051415.1:5679146-5679327 GCF_015228065.2 Penaeus monodon
AAAACGGGTTTCCTTACATAGGATCGCTCTCTCCTTCAGCAACGATCCTTTCGGGAAAACCAGCCTTAGTGTCGTTGTTTTCATGAAACTTTCAGACATGATGTAGTTCTTGCATTGGCCGGTCTGGAAGGGGAGAGAAAAGGGAGAAAATTGATTAGAATGATTTATTTTTGATCATTCA
>NC_051415.1:5679628-5680124 GCF_015228065.2 Penaeus monodon
CTTTTTGATAACTAACATTTCAAAAAAGAAATTTAAAAAAAAACCCTTCAAAGAAAGCGTCAAGGAAACTTAAGAAGAAGACTTAAGCAGGAAATTCAAGAAGGAGACTTAGAAAGGAAACTTAGAAAGGAGACTTAGAAAGGAGACTTAGAAAGGAAACTTAGAAAGGAGACTTAGAAAGGAGACTTAAGAAGTACACTTAAAAAAAACGATTTAAAAAGGACACTTAAGCAGGAGACTTAAGAAGCACATACAAGGAGAATACTTTAGGACGCTTCAAGAAAGAGACTTAAGTAACCCCCCCCCCCTCCCCCTTGATCCTACGGTGGAGAAAGTTTGGTGGAGGATCTGCAGGAGGGCCGAGCGAGGGACGAGGAGGACGTGCTGGCCCTTGACCAGCCTCTCGATCGACAGGACAGGGTCCTTGTGGTACACCTGCGGCAGGAGGCGGCCTAGAGACGTGTCTGGGGGGGCGCTCTGGAACAAAAGAGGGGGG
>NC_051415.1:5681929-5683145 GCF_015228065.2 Penaeus monodon
CGTAACTTGGTGTTTTTTCGTGTTGGCACGTTTAAATCAAGCAATCCAGCTATTCGTTAGCAAATATATTGCATCGTGAAGCAAAAAAAGTGAACGTATGCTATTATGGTAATTGAAATTAAAACCTCAAATAGTTTCCTCTTTCGTCCAGACAAATTTATTATACAATAAAGAGAAAAATGCAGAACTCGAAATAACAGCTCTATCGAAAAAAAAAAATGAAATGGTACAAATTTTCATTCGTTTTAGTGTGTTTATTCTAGTCTTTGCTTATGCAAAGACGATTGCTACAATTACACCCAAAGAAACCTATAGTTTCATTATAGTAGTTTACGCTTAAAATCGAAATAAGACTGATTATCAACCCCAATAAAAAATAAATAACTAACAAAAATCCCCTTTAGTCTCATAAATGCACAAAAAAAAATATAAAATAGTAAAAAAATAAAAATAAAAATCCTTTAATAATGTCAATAAATAAAAAAAACAAACAAAAAAAAAAAACAATTAAAAGGTTCAGATATAAACCCAAAATTTGCAAAAAATAAAAAAAAAAAAATACCTTATCACAACAAAATTTAATTAAAAAAATCAGAAATTTGAAAAACCACAAAATAACAAAAAAAATTTTCCAAGCAATAACCAAATAAAAATGTCAAAAACATTTAAAAATAAAAAAATGCTAAAAACCACAAAATCATTTAAATAACATTAAAAAAAGAGTAAAACATTTGGTAAACAAAAAAATTTCAAGTAACGCAAGAATTAATAACAAACCCCTGATAAAAGGCATAAAAAAAAGAAAAAAATTACCTGGATAAAAGACTTTGGATAATTGGGTAAAAACATAAAAATAAAAAAAAAATAAATAAATAAACATGAAAAACGAGACAAAAAACAAAAAAACGTAAAAAAAAAGGGCAAAATACCTGAAACGACACAATAAAAATGAATAACAATAAAAGAATTTGGAAAATATCAGATAAAAACAAAAATACAGAAAATAATATAATAACATAAAATTTTAATTGAAAATACCTGTAAATATAGATAACAATTCTAAAAACACTGAAAAAATACCCGATAAGGGCACAAATAAAAACTGCAAAAACGTAAAAGAAAACAAAACACCCCCTCCCTCCCTAAAAATATCAAAAATATAGATAAACACAAAAATTAAATAATAAAAATAATAAAATAAAAATAATAATAAAAA
>NC_051415.1:5686689-5686868 GCF_015228065.2 Penaeus monodon
GAAACCCCCATTAAAAAAAATAATGTAAGAAATGATAAAAAAAAACAAAAATTTTAAAAACAAAAAACCCGTTAACTGATGTAACACCTTTAGAAAAATATAATAATAATAAAATATATATTTCATTTTATATTTACATTTTCTATATCAAAATCCTTTTTACCTGATAAATTGTGGTA
>NC_051415.1:5686899-5687145 GCF_015228065.2 Penaeus monodon
TTTATATTTTACATTTTCTATATCAAAATCCTGTATACCTATAGTCGGGTACTTGACGCATCCCACAGGAAATCCGTCCCACCCGCTGCTCAGATTTTCAAAAAAGGGAAGTTTATTTGGGCAAATCAGCACGCCTTTTTTTAAATGGAACAACCTGTGGGGAGGATTAAGACGCGAGGACCCAACCGTGATTACAGGGCGGATCACCTCGGGGAAAATTTCTGAAGCTTTTTTGGATTATTTTTC
>NC_051415.1:5687355-5687426 GCF_015228065.2 Penaeus monodon
AATTAAACGTTATTGACTATATTAACTTAGTTTAAAATCATAAGATTTTTTTTTTTATCCATTACCACAAT
>NC_051415.1:5687470-5687635 GCF_015228065.2 Penaeus monodon
TATGTTTATGAAAAAAACTACTTTCTTATTTTTCTCTGAAAAAAATCAGTTTATTACTATATCTCTTGGTTTTTTTTTTTTCAAAAGAATTCTTTTACACGATCATCCAAAAATAAAAAAAATATAATCTAACCGAATTTTAAAACATTGCATATCCTACATTCC
>NC_051415.1:5687796-5688091 GCF_015228065.2 Penaeus monodon
AAATAGAAATCCAAAACCGACCACACTGTGCCAGATCGCCCCCCGGTCACAACATGACTTCGCCTTTTTGGGGGGGTTCTCTTTGCAGGGTTTCATTTCAACAGTAGGGGAAAGGGTTTTCCCTTTTCCCCTTTTCAGAGGAAAATTTATTGTATTTTGGGTGAGAATTATTGTAGTCTTTGTAGATATTTTGTATTATATTGTTTTGTTGTAGGCAGAAAGGGAAAAATTTTAGGAGTGATACAAAAAGTATATGTATATAGTACTTATGTAGAATGAATGTTATATAGGAAAT
>NC_051415.1:5688351-5688424 GCF_015228065.2 Penaeus monodon
CGAAAAGAACCTATAAGCACACTAAAGTTAAAGAAACTATCCCTTACTTCTCCCCCCTCTCTTCTCCGTCATT
>NC_051415.1:5688548-5688616 GCF_015228065.2 Penaeus monodon
CTTCTTCCTCACTCTCTTCTCGCACATTGTGGTACGTCTGTTATTCGTTCTGTCTTGGCACATTTTAA
>NC_051415.1:5688724-5688993 GCF_015228065.2 Penaeus monodon
ATGGCGTCGCGCTGTTTAGTGGTTGCAGTTGAATCGGTAAGTTTATGCAACAAATGATAAAACTTGAGTACATAAAGAAAATACGAATATCAACAATGACTATATTGATACTAGTGCCTGATAGTAAATATTTCTTTCACAATGGTAAACCTTCTAATAAGAATAAGAATAACGAGAAAAGTTATACACACGCTAATGGTGAATATGATGCTCAACGATAGGAAATATAACATCATTTAAATACAAATTTTTAAATACAGGAATATGTA
>NC_051415.1:5689030-5689252 GCF_015228065.2 Penaeus monodon
ATAACTACATTTATAAAGAAATAATAACACAAGTCAGAACTAAACGCAGACACCTTGCATGCACAAAGCCTCTCTCTTGCAACGCAGAATCAACAAGCACATCTAAAGTGCAAGCGATGTATTGTTCGCAGTGGGTGCCCTTCGTCACAATGACAGGCGAGGGAGAGAGCCTGCATGTGCATGGCAGCATGACGGAGGTGATGGACATTATCATGAAAAAGC
>NC_051415.1:5690160-5690243 GCF_015228065.2 Penaeus monodon
TATAAGTATGTTCGATCGGTGGACAAACTCTTCGGCCAGAGACTGCCCAATGGGTCCTGGTCAGGACTCATGGGACTCATCAC
>NC_051415.1:5691122-5691320 GCF_015228065.2 Penaeus monodon
AGGAAGCGGATATCACAGGCATCGGCGTGATGGTGACGCCCGACCGGCTTAAAGACGTGGATATGAGCGAATTCCTTTACCTGGACGAGGTTTCCGCCGGATATAAGAAACCTGTGTTTGAGTCGGATATCAACGGCTTCATGAAACCCTTCACGCCGCTGGTGAGACCCGGTTGTTTGGGTGGTGTTGTTTGGGTGG
>NC_051415.1:5692014-5692216 GCF_015228065.2 Penaeus monodon
TATTCCTCAATCTTTCCTCTGCAACTCCTCTTTGCAAATGCAGTCGTGGGCGTTGATTCTGGCTACTCTACTGTGCGTGTTGACTGCTGCCTGCGGGGTGCGTGTTGCATATGCAAGAGTGAGTCAACGGCGCAGGAGGTGAGAAAGTGTGCCGACTTAACTTTGCTGATTTATTGCAAGAAGGATGAAGCTGATGATTGCG
>NC_051415.1:5693356-5693513 GCF_015228065.2 Penaeus monodon
TACAATAATATTCCTCTGCAACAGGGAGAAGAGAACCTTCCCTACTGTTGCAATGCAACCTGCAAAGAGAACACCTCCCATAACGGACGAAGTCATGTTGTGGACCGTGGGGGCGATCCTGGCACAGTGTGAGTCGTGTTTGTGGCATTTCTATTTC
>NC_051415.1:5693679-5693980 GCF_015228065.2 Penaeus monodon
GGAATGTAGGATATGCAACTGACTTTATATATCAGGTTAGGATATATATTTTTTTTAGTTTGGATGATCGTGTATAATGAATTCCTTGAAAAAATAAACCTAAGTAGATCATAATATATAAACAGATCGTTTTCACTGAGAAAATAAGATAAGTAGTTCCTTTCATAATAGACTAAAGTTAATTATGTTAATTGTGAAAACATTTACAGTTAGCATATCATATTGCTGGATAAATGGATGAGAAAAAAAATCGTATGATATTCTAATCACTAAGTTAATATCAGCTGCAAGTAACGATAAT
>NC_051415.1:5694202-5694470 GCF_015228065.2 Penaeus monodon
CCAAAAATAATCCAAAAGTTTATCAGCAAGGTGCCCCGAGGTGATTCCGTCCGTGTAATCACCGGCTTGTGGCTCCTCGCGTCTCTAATCCTCACCACAGTGTATTGTTCCAATTTGAAGGCGATGCTGATTCTGCCCAAACTCAACTTGCCTTTTGATAATCTCGAGCAGCTGGTGGAGACGGATCTACCTGTGTGGATGTCGTCAAGTACCACGATCTATCAGGCTATACAGGTATCTTGATATAGAAAATGTAAAATATAAAATG
>NC_051415.1:5694590-5694785 GCF_015228065.2 Penaeus monodon
TCTTTTCTAATGAGGTGTTGTTACTATCAGTCTATACAGGTATTTTGATTTTAAAATATTGATATTTTTATCTATTTCTTACATTTATTTATTTTAATGAGGTGTTCTGTTATTTCTTGTTGTTGTTGTAGTTGTTATTTTCTTTTGTTTAATTAGATATTTGTTATTACCAACGAAAAATTACTTCTGTAGTTG
>NC_051415.1:5698521-5699154 GCF_015228065.2 Penaeus monodon
CAATTTATGTGTTTATTTATTATTTTTAATATTTTTAGGGAGGGGAGGGGGTGTTTTGTTATTTCTTTTTACGTTATTGCAGTTGTTATTTGTGCCGTTCATCGGGTATTTTTCTTCTTGTGTTATTAGAATTGTTATCTATATTTATCAGGTATCTGTCAATTAAAATTTTATGTTATTTTAGTTATTATCTGTATTATTGTTATTTATCAGATATTTTCCTAATTCTTTTGTTTATTATTTTTTTTTATTTCTTATGTTATTACCGTAATTATCCAATGTTCTTTTATCCAGGTAATTCTTTTCTTTCTTTTCATGCCTTTTATCAGGTGTTTTGTTATTACTTCTTGCGTTATTTAAAATTATTATTTTTGTTCACCAAGTGTTTTACTCTTTCTTTTAATGTTATTGAAATGATTATTGTGTGTCGTTTATCATGCATTTTGTTATTTTGTTATTTTTTAAAATGTTATTGACATTGTTATTTGTGTTATTTGCTTGGATAAATTTCTTTTGTTATTTTGTCGGTTTACAAGTTACTGATTGTGTTAATTAAATTTCTGTTATGCTGATAAAGGTATTTTCTTATTTTTATTTTTATGCAAATGTGGTTGATATCTGTACCTTTGAATC
>NC_051415.1:5699262-5699458 GCF_015228065.2 Penaeus monodon
GAGACTAAATGGGTATTTTCTGTTAGTTTTTATTTCTTATTGGAGTTGATAATCATGTCCTTATTTACGACTATCAAGCTGTATAGTACTACTATACATGAAGCTATAGGTATACTTGGCTGTAATTGCTAGCAATCGATCTTTTGCATAAGCAAAGACTAGATATAAACACACTAAAAGGAATGAAATTTGTACC
>NC_051415.1:5699532-5699730 GCF_015228065.2 Penaeus monodon
CGCTGTTACCATATTCGAGTTCTGAATTTTTCTCTTTATTGTGTATATAAATTTGTCTGGACGAAAAGTGGAAAGCTATTTGAGGTATTAATTTCAATTACCATAATAGCATACAGCTCACTTTTTTGTGCTTCACGATGCAATATATTTCGCTAACAGGCAATTATTGCTGGATTGCATTGAATTTAAAACGTGCCA
>NC_051415.1:5701074-5701405 GCF_015228065.2 Penaeus monodon
GAGCCCCTTTGAAATTTTTTTTCACTACATGTTGACACTGTTTTGTTCTTTAAATGGATGGATAGGTCGAAAATAATACATGGGCAATAGATTGATATACATTGGTGAATAAGAAAAATGACGAATATATGGATAATGGAGGAAGGCGAAAAAAAGTAAATCGACAGAAGGACGAATGAATGGGGTAGAAGATAAACAGAAAAGGAATTAAAAAAATAAAGTTTTAATATAAGAGAAATTTCATAATAGAAAAACATCTTTAATAAAAAAACGTTTTTAAAAATAGATAACCTTTTAATAAATAAAAATCTGTAAAAATAGACAACACTCT
>NC_051415.1:5701477-5701954 GCF_015228065.2 Penaeus monodon
CTTTTTCAAAAACAAAAACAATCCCCCCCCCCTCTTTCGTTTTCCCGCGCCCCCCCCAAAACCTCAGGCCGCCCCTGCCGCAGGGGGTAAACCACAAGACCCCCGTCCTGTCGAACGAGAGGCTGGTCAGGGCCAGACTCCTCCCGTCCCTCGCTCGGCCCTCCGCAGATCCCCCACCAAACTTTTCCCCCGTAGGATCAAAAGGGGGGGAGGGGGAGGTTACTTAAATCTCTTTCTTTAAATCCTAATATTTTCCCCGTATGTGCTTCTTAATCTCCTGCTTTTAAATGTCCCTTTTAAATCGTTTTTTTTTTTAAAGGGACTTCTTAAATCTCCCTTTTTAAAATCCCTTCTAATCTCCTTTTTAAGTCCCCCTTCTAAGTCGCCTTTTTTGAAAATTTCCTCTTAAGTCTTCTTCTTAAATTTCCTTGACCTTTCTTTGAGTGTGATTTTTTTAAATTTTGTTTTTTAATGTTA
>NC_051415.1:5702278-5702437 GCF_015228065.2 Penaeus monodon
AATAAATTTTTTCCCCCCTTTTTTCTCTCCCCCTTCCAGACCGGCCAATGCAAGAACTACATTCATGTCTGAAAGTTTCATGAAAACAACGACACTAAGGCTGGTTTCCCGAAAGGATCGTTGCTGAAAGAGAGAGTCGATCCTATGTAAGGACCTGGT
>NC_051415.1:5702921-5703166 GCF_015228065.2 Penaeus monodon
CCGACGACAGCTTAGAAATCTCTCGAAGAATCTCCCCTTTTCATCATCTCCCTCCCCTCTCCTCCCATCCCCGCAGCATCTGGCGCATGAGAGAAGCAGGAATCCTCGACCCCATCTTCATGAAAGGCTGTTTACAAAGCGTCCGAATGCATGAAGCACGGGCGTCGCTCCGCCGAACAACCGCCTTCGGACACTGGAACTCGGCGTTTCTATGGGATCTTCATCGTCTATGCTGTAGGTAAGAA
>NC_051415.1:5704912-5705134 GCF_015228065.2 Penaeus monodon
AAGGGTTTAAAAATTTTTTCCCCTTGGGAAAAGAAAATTTCCTTTCTTTTCACATTTAAAAAATTCACCAAATTTCCCACCCACGTGGGACACCCAACCTTTAAGATGTACGAAAAGGGAAAAAATTTACGGTCTGTTGTTCTAATTTTATGTTGCATGGTCATCCCTTGCCGGAGTCCGGATTGGGTTTGACCTTTTTTTAAGCGGAATTTAAGGGAATGG
>NC_051415.1:5705704-5706155 GCF_015228065.2 Penaeus monodon
ATACTATACTTTACATAAGACATTCATTTTGGGAAGGATTAAATACTAACGCAATAATTTCCTTTGTTTTTTTAAACATTTGTTTCCACTTGCATAGTTGCAGCGAAAACTATGCAGGGGCCCAACTCAGACATTTCCCCAATGTTTCCAATTTGGTGCACCCTTTTTGTAATTTGATTTGTCTTTTGCACGGAACAGGCTTTTTAAATTTGAAGATCGTGCAATTTTTGCACCCCGGATTTTTACAGTTCATATCAATTCAATAAGGACTAAAATGGATTTTTTTAATGTATTTTTTTCCTTTAAAACCTTTAATATCATCTCTTTATGAAAAACCCTTTGGGATATGATGATTTTTACAATCACTATGTTATTTTTAATCAATCTTTGGTTATCCAAATCATCATCATTACCCTTTAAATTATTGCTAATGCTTTTTTCATTCCACTTT
>NC_051415.1:5706265-5706962 GCF_015228065.2 Penaeus monodon
AAAAAAACCCTAAGTTT
Organism: Penaeus monodon; assembly: GCF_015228065.2. Classification (NCBI taxonomy): domain Eukaryota; kingdom Metazoa; phylum Arthropoda; class Malacostraca; order Decapoda; family Penaeidae; genus Penaeus; species Penaeus monodon. Next base: position 5,706,283 of record NC_051415.1, read on the forward strand.
TTTCAAACACCAAACCTTTACAGATACCCAAAAAGTTTGTTTATTTAAAAAAAAAAAGGGAAAAAAGGGAAAAATTTGGGGGGAGGCCCTTTTCAAGAAAGTGAGTAAACCATTTTATTTTTTTTTTTTCCCGAGATTTTAAAAAAAGGGCTTTAAAAAAACAAAAACAAAAACAAAAAAAAAATTTCCCGACCCAAAAAAACGGCAAAACAAAAAGCTAAACAACAGGAGAAAAAACAACAATAAAAAAATAACATGAAAACAAAAACAAACAAAAAAAAAAAAAGCAAAAAACAAGCATGAGCGTTTAAAACAAAACTAAAATAACGTAACAACAAAAACAATAAAAAAAAAAAAGAAAAAAAAACAAAAAAAACAAAACAAAAAAACAATAACAAACCAAGCAAAAAAACAACTAAAAACAAGATAACCAAAAACAAACAGAAAAAACAAAAACCCAAAAAACAAAAGTCAAAAAAAAACTCAAAAAAGGGCAACGGAACCTAAAAATGGGCAAGCGTTGTGTTCCATTTACTCGGGGAAAAGGATATGTATGCAAGATACGCACACACACGCATAAATTAGACCCGGGGCGTAAATATGACAGGGAAATAAAGATTGAGGCCCATGACAGCGGAAAATTAGGGTGATTTTGTTTAGACCATTTTTTCACCCTTTGG
>NC_051415.1:5707506-5707648 GCF_015228065.2 Penaeus monodon
AAGGAGATTTTAGACTTTTATTTGATTTTGACAATTTTTTTGGGGGACAAAGCTTACATTAAAAAGGGTTTGGGGCTAAATTTTCAATACAAATTGAGGAAAATTAAATTTAAAAGTTTAAACCCTTATATAAAAAATTTTT
>NC_051415.1:5707677-5707859 GCF_015228065.2 Penaeus monodon
GATTCAGAGTCAATTTTTTAATAGCGTAGACCCCCATAAAGCGAAAAAATTTCCACTCCCCCCTTTAAAAATCCCCCTTTGGGGTTTAATAATCACCCTACGACGCACACAGTATCAATAGTACAAAATATATGGTTAGAATTTCCGGGGGGAAAAGGGTTAAGGGAAAAAAGGGGGGGAAA
>NC_051415.1:5708058-5708233 GCF_015228065.2 Penaeus monodon
GTAAACAAAAAAAAGCAAGGATAGAGAGAAAAAAGTGAAACTCCCCCAAGAAAAAGCCCAAAAATAAACGGAAAAGAGGTTCACACGAGAACAATAAGTCAAAATTTAATGCTTTACGGAATTGCCCATTCTTTATTTTCCCCTTTTATAGTTTTTTCCATTTTCCCCATTTTTT
>NC_051415.1:5708269-5708429 GCF_015228065.2 Penaeus monodon
CCCCCCCCGCCCCTTTTTTAAAGACAGGGCATACGGAGCAAGTTTTTCAAGGACACCGGGATTACTCTGTTCAAAGCGAATCGTTTCTCCTGCCGGGAGACGAAGAAGGTTTTTGGAAAGGGGGACGCAGAGAGGGCTGTCCCGGCCCAGAGAAAAAGGG
>NC_051415.1:5708468-5708597 GCF_015228065.2 Penaeus monodon
TCAGATTGGGGAAAGTTAATTTTTTACCTTCTTGTTTCATGTATTTAGTGTATTTTCCCCTTTTTAGTGTGGCTTCTTAGATTATTGCTCTGCCCCTCCTCTCATCTCTCTCTTTTCTCTATTTTATGG
>NC_051415.1:5709089-5709176 GCF_015228065.2 Penaeus monodon
GAAAAAGCGGGAACCTAAAAAGCCAACTTAAAAAGTTAAAATAAAAATATCCCTTACTTCTCCCCCACCTTCTTTCTCCCTCATCCC
>NC_051415.1:5709354-5709487 GCF_015228065.2 Penaeus monodon
GACATTTTGATAGTCGGGTTTTTTACGTTTTTGTTTTTGGGCCCCATTTTAAACTCCCTTTTTCTCTCCCTCTTTTTTCCCTCCCTCCTTAAGGGTTCGCTTCGTCGACAGAACAAAAAAAAAAACGTTTGGG
>NC_051415.1:5709524-5709804 GCF_015228065.2 Penaeus monodon
TGGCGTCGCGCGTTTTTGGTTGCAGTTGAATCGGTTTAAATTTATGCAACAAATGATAAAAAATTGAGTAAATAAAGGAAAAAAACGAATATCAAAAAAATGGGGCTATATGATTTCTAGGGCCTGATAGTAAAAATTTTTTTCACAAAAGGGAAACCCTTTTAATAAAAAAAGGGAAAACCCAGGAAAAAATTATACACACGCTAATGGTGAATATGATGCTCAACGATAGGAAATATAACATCATTTAAATACAAATTTTTAAATACAGGAATATGTA
>NC_051415.1:5709841-5710080 GCF_015228065.2 Penaeus monodon
ATAACTACATTTATAAAGAAATAATAACACAAGTCAGAACTAAACGCAGACACCTTGCATGCACAAAGCCTCTCTCTTGCAACACAGAATCAACAAGCACATCTAAAGTGCAAGCGATGTATTGTTCGCAGTGGGTGCCCTTCGTCACAATGACAGGCGAGGGAGAGAGCCTGCATGTGCATGGCAGCATGACGGAGGTGATGGACATTATCATGAAAAAGCTGGGCGTGTGGTACGTA
>NC_051415.1:5710847-5710944 GCF_015228065.2 Penaeus monodon
TACTTTCTTACAGCTATAAGTATGTTCGATCGGTGGACAAACTCTTCGGCCAGAGACTGCCCAATGGGTCCTGGTCAGGACTCATGGGACTCATCAC
>NC_051415.1:5711758-5711929 GCF_015228065.2 Penaeus monodon
AGGAAGCGGATATCACAGGCATCGGCGTGATGGTGACGCCCGACCGGCTTAAAGACGTAGATATGAGCGAATTCCTTTACCTGGACGAGGTTTCCGCCGGATATAAGAAACCTGTGTTTGAGTCGGATATCAACGGCTTCATGAAACCCTTCACGCCGCTGGTGAGACCCG
>NC_051415.1:5713290-5713485 GCF_015228065.2 Penaeus monodon
TCCTAAATCTTTCCTCTGCAACTCCTCTTTGCAAATGCAGTCGTGGGCGTTGATTCTGGCTACTCTACTGTGCGTGTTGACTGCTGCCTGCGGGGTGCGTGTTGCATATGCAAGAGTGAGTCAACGGCGCGGGAGGTGAGAAAGTGTGCCGATTTAACTTTGCTGATTTATTGCAAGAAGGATGAAGCTGATGAT
>NC_051415.1:5714745-5714923 GCF_015228065.2 Penaeus monodon
ATAGATCTCTCATCCAAATACTACAATAATATTCCTCTGCAACAGGGAGAAGAGAACCTTCCCTACTGTTGCAATGCAACCTGCAAAGAGAACACCTCCCATAACGGACGAAGTCATGTTGTGGACCGTGGGGGCGATCCTGGCACAGTGTGAGTCGTGTTTGTGGCATTTCTATTTC
>NC_051415.1:5715085-5715387 GCF_015228065.2 Penaeus monodon
GGAATGTAGGATATGCAACTGACTTTATATATCAGGTTAGGATATATATTTTTTTTAGTTTGGATGATCGTGTATAATGAATTCATTGAAAAAATAAACCTAAGTAGATCATAGTATATAAACTGATCGTTTTCACTGAGAAAATAAGATAAGTAGTTCCTTTCATAATACACTAAAGTTAATTATGTTAATTGTGAAAACATTTACAGTTAGCATATCATATTGCTGGATAAATGGATGAGAAAAAAAATCGTATGATATTCTAATCACTAAGTTAATATCAGCTGCAAGTAACGATAATT
>NC_051415.1:5715603-5715876 GCF_015228065.2 Penaeus monodon
TCCCCGAAAAATAAATCCAAAAAGCTATCAGCAAGGTGCCCCGAGGTGATTCCGTCCGTGTAATCACCGGCTTGTGGCTCCTCGCGTCTCTAATCCTCACCACAGTGTATCGTTCCAATTTGAAGGCGATGCTGATTCTGCCCAAACTCAACTTGCCTTTTGATAATCTCGAGCAGCTGGTGGAGACGGATCTACCTGTGTGGATGTCGTCAAGTACCACGATCTATCAGGCTATACAGGTATCTTGATATAGAAAATGTAAAATATAAAATG
>NC_051415.1:5716080-5716180 GCF_015228065.2 Penaeus monodon
TAATGAGGTGTTCTGTTATTTCTTGTTGTTGTTGTAGTTGTTATTTTCTGTTGTTAATTAGATATTTGTTATTACCAACGAAAAATTACTTCTGTAGTTG
>NC_051415.1:5719899-5721024 GCF_015228065.2 Penaeus monodon
ATTTATGTGTTTATCTATTATTTTTGATATTTTTAGGGAGGGGAGGGGGTGTTTTGTTATTTCTTTTTACGTTATTGCAGTTGTTATTTGTGCCGTTCATCGGGTATTTTTCTTCATGTGTTGTTAGAATTGTTATCTATATTTATCAGGTATTTGTCAATTAAAATTTTATGTTATTATAGTTATTATCTGTATTATTGTTATTTATCTGATATTTTCCAAATTCTTTTATTTGTTATTCATATTGTTATTAGTGTCGTTTCTCAGGTATTTTGCCATTTCTTTTCATGCCTTTATCAGGTGTTTTGTTATTACTTCTTGCGTTACTTGAAAATTATTATTTTGTTACCAAGTGTTTTACTCTTTCTTTTAATGTTATTGAAATGATTATTGTGTGTCGTTTATCATGCATTTTGTTATTTTTTAAAATGTTATTGACATTGTTATTTGTGTTATTTGCTTGGATAAATTTCTTTTGTTATTTTGTCGGTTTACAAGTTACTGATTTTGTTAATTAAATTTCTGTTATGCTGATAAAGGTATTTTCTTATTTTTATTTTTATGCAAATGTGGTTGATATCTGTACCTTTGAATTTGTTTATTTTTTTGTTTGTTATTTTTTTATTTATTGCACATTATTATCATAGGTATTTTTATTTTTATTTTGTTACTTATTTTTATTATTTTTTTAGTGTCATTTATGAGACTAAATGGGTATTTTCTGTTAGTTATTTTATTTCTTATTGGAGTTGATAATCATGTCCTTATTTACGATCTATCAAGCTGTATAGTACTACTATACATGAAGCTATAGGTATACTTGGCTGTAATTGCTAGCAATCGATCTTTTGCATAAGCAAAGACTAGATATAAACACACTAAAACGAATGAAATTTGTACCATTTCATTTTTTTTTTTTTTCGATAGAGCTGTTACCATATTCGAGTTCTGCATTTTTCTCTTTATTGTATATATAAATTTGTCTGGACGAAAAGAGGAAAACTATTTGAGGTATTAATTTCAATTACCATAATAGCATACAGCTCACTTTTTTGTGCTTCACGATGCAATATATTTCGCTAACAGGCAATTATTGCTGGATTGCATTGAATTTAAAACGTGCCA
>NC_051415.1:5722365-5722769 GCF_015228065.2 Penaeus monodon
TTTTTACTTTTATTATTTTATTATTATTTTATTATTATTATTTTTTTATTATTATTTTATTGTCTTTATTATTTTAAAGCCCCTTTTTCAACATGTTACACTTTTTTAGCTTCTTTTAAATGGATGGATAGGTCGACAAATAAAAGATAGGCAATAGATTGATGAAAAATTTGGGGGAAATAAGAAGATAGACAATATATGGTAAAGGAGGACAGGCAAAATAAATAGATAAACGACAAAAGGGACGAATGAATAGGTAGATAGATAAACACAAAGGAATTAAACAATAATGGTTTAATAATAGAAAACAGTTTTCATAATAGAAAAGATTTTTAATAACAAAAAACAGATTTAAAAATAGATAACAATTTAATAAAAAAGATCTTAATAATGAAAACAGCTCT
>NC_051415.1:5723032-5723310 GCF_015228065.2 Penaeus monodon
AAAATTATAAAAATTATATTTGTTTTGTAAACATAATTTTAATCACTATCCCATTTTCTTTTTAAAATTATATTATATTTTTAAAATATGGCTTGACCGGGATTTGAAGAGACTCTACCAAGCGAGATATAACCAGTCATGCGGAAAGTGAAGCTATAGAGCCAGTCTACCTCCTCCCATAAAACTCACATCGTACTCGACGTGTAGTAGTTCCCAATCTGGATTTTTCTCCCTTTTGGGGTCCGCAAGAATAGATGTGAGGCCATGATAGAGGCCTC
>NC_051415.1:5723491-5723861 GCF_015228065.2 Penaeus monodon
ATTATTATTATATCACAATAATATAAACATCATTAAAGACCATGATCTTAAGATGTTGTGGAGAGTGAATTAAAGATTAATTATACTTAGACCAAAGTGACATACGAGTACTTTTGATATCATGCCTAGGATATACAGGATTCGCTTAAATTAAATGCAAATACTATACATGCTTTATTCACTCGGAAACTTGCTAGAAGTAATCACCGTTAATACTAACGACGATTACATATGTACAATAAAAAATGTATCATTAATTCTTCTGAAATATTTTCAGTGACATTCCTTTGTATACACCGTGGCTATATACCTGTGTATCTGTATTATCTTTGTATGTGTGTATAATACAGATAAGTATGCTTGTGTGTAC
>NC_051415.1:5724037-5724155 GCF_015228065.2 Penaeus monodon
GTAATATTGATAAACAGGTTTGTGCATAATCGTCGGGTTATTATCAGTCGTCATATCAAATTCATTTTCAATGCTGATATCAACTGTTCCCCTGTCATTTGTTTCATCATGCAAAAAA
>NC_051415.1:5724307-5724444 GCF_015228065.2 Penaeus monodon
CACGACTAAGCGCCTGTGAGTAGTGTATTCCACTACACACTTCGGAGTATTGGCAGACTGGTGTTGCAGAATGCATGTCTTATTTTAGCGGGCTGTTGTTCTCATATCGTTTTCATACCCATTTTGAAGCTCTTAAG
>NC_051415.1:5725587-5725659 GCF_015228065.2 Penaeus monodon
TATAATCGTCTGGTTATTTATCGTCGTCGTGTCAAATTAATTTTCATGCTGATGCTCAACTGATTCCCTTGT
>NC_051415.1:5725825-5725947 GCF_015228065.2 Penaeus monodon
CCGCCACACCGACTAAGCGCCTGTGAGTAGTGTATTGGCAGCTGGAGTGCAGAATGATGAATTATTTTACGGGCAGGTTGTTCTCATAAATCGTTTCATACCGTTTGAAGATCTTAGCGATA
>NC_051415.1:5725970-5727081 GCF_015228065.2 Penaeus monodon
ATTATACAGTTATTACTATTGTTAAATTACACCAATTAATTATATTATGGCCCCCCCCGGTATCCTGCCCAATTCGCCCATTGACTTGGAAACGGTGAATGCAAAAATGGGCATACTATACCCATTATTAGCAACTTCATACACACACTTATGTGAGCAATTAGTAAAAACCATTTTCTCCTTTTTAATTAAGCCTTCACATACTTGTTAGGATTTGGCGAGATTATATTCCAGAAATCATCTTCGCCACTCACGAAGCCCCGTGAAAAAAGCGAATATTTTTTCTCTCTCTCAAAAAATTAAAAATCATGTATGAAAGTACACAGCAGTAAATGTCAGCGGAATGTTATTAATAGAATTTTTTCACACGAGACAACAATTACAGAAGTTACAAATAAAAAAACAAAAATATGTCAGGTTACTAACGCAAATTGTATGTATATTTGTCCGTGACAGAATTTTAAACTTCCGAATTGAGCAGATAAAGTGGCTGAGCAGATGACACTAGACACAAACAAGGAAAAAAATCATGAAAACACAGGATAAACGGTTCAATATTAACAATCAAACATATCCTTCACACCATCTTGGTTGGTTTGTAAACTAGAAATCTACTAAAAGAGTAATCATTACTTAGACCACCCACCATACTCTGAAATCGAGACTACGTTCTATTCGTTTAAAATTACTTAACAATAAAATGCAACGTGTTCATACGACAAGAAGACTCTCCTTAATAATGTAATGTATGGTGTACCACATGATCCTAGTCTGGGCCCTAGTTTTATTCCTTTCTGAACTATGACATGTATGTCGTTGTCCCGTTAAAATCATACTACATGCAGACAAATACATACCATGATCCCACGAGAATCCTTTCTACTATGGCAATCATAAAAAGTACAGATAGAGAAAGGCTTTTAAAACAGTATGATAGCTCAAGACAGGGAAATGTAATTTTTCGTTTTTTTTTTTAAGAAATGAAGTGTGACTTCTGCCGCAACACAGGAATTATTCCTATATTTCCATAGAGACGGAAAACTTTCAGGAAGGGTCATAAGCAGTTTCAAGCAAAAAAATAAAAAGAATGAGATATCCATCACTAGGTACT
>NC_051415.1:5727846-5727949 GCF_015228065.2 Penaeus monodon
ATGATCTACAAAATCAAAAACTCAGACAAAATCTATATCCTTGTGACGACTCCTGGTCACTCTCAGCACGGCGCTTGGACTGCCCGGTGGGGCGTCGTTATTG
>NC_051415.1:5728854-5728993 GCF_015228065.2 Penaeus monodon
CGCGTATTGTGTGTGATTGTAAAGGTATATATATACACGTATGCGGTGTATAGATATAGGACGTACACATTTGTGGTACATATTAAGATATATAAAAGATAATATATATTGGTGTTGTGCGCATATATAATGTGTACAC
>NC_051415.1:5729167-5729270 GCF_015228065.2 Penaeus monodon
ATCATCTTCCTTAATACCGCTATCCGCCAACAAGGACGCATAGCCGTATTCACCCTCCGCCTTCCTCGCCACAAGTGTCCTTCAGGGGAGGAGAACTTTTATA
>NC_051415.1:5732110-5732344 GCF_015228065.2 Penaeus monodon
GACTGTAGTATAATCTGCCATTATCCGCAGTGATTTCAATGCTGTCACAGTTACCATATGTAGTACATAGTATGGAATATCTCCTTCTTTTTATTTTTTGTTGACTGCTTATGACCTTCCTGAAAAGTTTTCGTCTCTATGGAAATATGGAAATATATGGAAATAATTGCTGTGTTGCGCAAGAAACAGTAGTCTCAAATTTTCATTAGGAATGTATTAAAACACTTCATTTCT
>NC_051415.1:5732381-5733329 GCF_015228065.2 Penaeus monodon
TTCCCTGTCTCGAGCTATTCATTACTGTTTAAAAAGCCATTCTCTATCTGTTACTTTATACGTAGCCATAGTGATAGATGTATATCGAGGACTAGGGTATGTATTTTCATGAATGTAGTAGGAAATTTTAAAAGGGACAAGAAACTACAATCGTCATTTAGTTCAGAAAAAGGAATTTAAAACTAGGCCCAGAATAGGACATGTGGTACACCATTACAATTTCATAGTATAAGGAGAGTTTTCCTTGTCTTAATGAACACGTTGCATTTATTTGCTAGGTAAGATTTAAACAATAGAACGTTATAGTCTAGATTTCAGAGCTATGGTGGAGTGGTCTAAGTAATGATGCTCTTTTTAGTAGATTTTAGTTTACAAAACCAACCAGATGGAGTGAAGGATATGTTTGATTGTTAATATTTAACGTTATCCTTGTTTCATGATTTTTTCCATTGTGTGTCTGTGATCATTGCTCAGCACTGGTATTGGTCAATCGTGTGAAGTTTAAAATCTGTCACGGCAATATACAATACAATTTGCGTCAGTAACCCTGAATATTGTTTTTATTGTAACTGCCTGTAATTGTTCTCCGGTTGAAAATTCTATTAATAACATTCGCTGACATTTAGCGGTGTACATTTTTCATATGTTTTTTTATTTTTAATTTGTTGAGAGAGAAAAAAAAATCATGCGCTTCTGGTACTTCGTGAAGTGCGAGGCATGGATCGGGAAATATAATCTCGCCAAACCTAAAAGTACTGTTGTGAAGGCTTTAATGAAAAAAGGAGAGAATGGTTTTCCTAATTGCTCACATAAGTGTGTGTAATGAAGTTGCTAATAATGGTATAGTATTCTCATGTTTCATTCACCGTTTCCCTAAGCAATGGGCAATGGCAGGATACGGCATAATATAATTAAATGGTGTAATTTAGAATAGTAATAACGTATAAT
>NC_051415.1:5733363-5733529 GCF_015228065.2 Penaeus monodon
GTCTTATTGCATAAGATCTCTCCATTCGGTATGGAAAACGATATGGAACACCTGCCGCTAAAATAAGTCAGCATTCTTCGACTCATTGCTACTATGCCGAAGGTTGCAGTGGAATTACACTCATCAAGGCGGCTTAGTCGGTTGGGCGGAGTTTCATGTGAACATA
>NC_051415.1:5733670-5733797 GCF_015228065.2 Penaeus monodon
CAAAACACCAAAGGGAACAGTTGATATCAGCATTTGAAAATTATTTTAACACGACAACCGATAAAACCAACGATTATACACACAGTCTGTTGTGTGATCGCTATCACTGTAGTGGGTGTGGTTCATA
>NC_051415.1:5734123-5734308 GCF_015228065.2 Penaeus monodon
GAAGAAAGGAAAAGAAGAAGAGTAAATATACGAAAAGCGAGAGAATTAGATTTAACAAACACTAAGTTTTGATCTCGTCGAACTAATACTGAAAACGGATAATGATTGGCATTATCAGTACTTATCTTTATTTCAATCAGCATTTATTGATGCTATTAATATGCAGACTTACTATATACTCAATA
>NC_051415.1:5734883-5735169 GCF_015228065.2 Penaeus monodon
TCTGTCTTCCCGTACGGTTTCCTTCCACTATGATATGTAATACAGTAAGAATCGCATACGCTTGCCGAAATGGAAGCCAGAGTTAACTGATAAGGCGTATCAGTATTACCTAAAAATCCCCCTTTTTAATATCTAGTAGACTGGCTACAGGACCGAGAATCGTAAGCGTAGAATGTTTAATAATAATGCTAGAGAAATGTTTAACGTTATATTTTCAAACATTTATCATCTTAAGCTTTTGTTACATATTTTCATTCAGCGTATAGGGGATGTCATAATAGATACA
>NC_051415.1:5735241-5736274 GCF_015228065.2 Penaeus monodon
ATCTATAGGTCTTACTTATCTCTCTCTCCCTCTCTGTTTCTGTCTGTATGTCTGTTATAGTTGCTCTACTTTCTCTCTGTCTCTGTCTCTTGTCTACCGCTCTTATTCTGTTGTCCTCTCTTCCTTTTCTACTATCTGTATAATTGTCTCGTGTGTGCGTGCTCCCTTTCTACTCTTCTGCTTGTTTGTCTCTGTTTGTTTGTCTCTGTTTCTCCCTCTAACTCCATGACTCTACGTTTTCCTCTCTCTCTTTCTATCTTTTCGTTTGTCTCCCTTGTGCCTGGCATTCATTACTGTTTTTACACTTGTTCAGATATATGATATGAAACGTCCACACGAAGCATACTATTGGATTCATGTGGTTGCACAATCAATTACCATAACTTGCAATGTGTGTTGAAATAGCTTATGAAACCCAAAGTTAGTTATATGAAGTCTTTCAGTATGATCGGAAATGTAAGTAACAGTACATAATACATGGAATCAGCTGAAAAAACAAAAAAAATGGTTAAAATAAGTTAGTTTGGTTTGTATAATCTATGACAAGTTGATTCTTCATCCAATCAAGTTTCCGATGTTTCTGTAAGCATTACAAGCCGTGTATGAAGATTAGTCCATCGTATGATTACATTTTCGAGAGAGAGGAAAAAAGGACTCAGACTGGCGTATCTATTCAGCTCAATAATGTTTCATACTGGTAGGTTACATTCTGTCCTTGCATAGAGATGCATTATAAGATTCTCAAACAGAATTTCGCTGAGCTGTTTCGCGTCAATGATCATGGAATTTAAAAGGAATGTTCTGGCATATACAGGCGAAATTTCTCACAGGCGTGGTTTCAAATTTCTGTAGAGTCTCGTGCTGAAATTCCAGTTAGTGTTATGTAATTCAGATCTCGTTTCCGTGCTTTTTCGAGCAGGATTTCTCTTCTAAGCAAGAGGCGTGGAGGCGGTTAAAATCGTAGGATTGGGGGGGGGGGGAGAGGTCGCTGTGTTATGGATACTCTTGTTATGTAGTTATAAACTATAAATTT
>NC_051415.1:5736374-5736691 GCF_015228065.2 Penaeus monodon
CTACTATTGAGTTTACGATTCATCTTACTATCGAACCATCTCTGTCTTATAATTACATACGTGTTCATCAGTTCATTTTACTAGATATCCTATTCCAGTGACTACAGGCTTGAAGTCCTTATGATGTAAGACAAAATCTTGTCTGGCATCATATTCCATGTGGACTGGGCTGAAGACAGTAAGTGTAGTCACTCGAGACGCAGTACGAATCCTATGAGAGAACTACACATTCTGGATTCATATCTGTCTCGTCCTTCGTTCTTCGTAATCACATAGCGCAATTGTCTGGTCGACTATACCCTCTGTTGATGGAGACC
>NC_051415.1:5736908-5737032 GCF_015228065.2 Penaeus monodon
CATTTTTTATTTAGTTTATTAATTATATATATAGTTAGTATTATCAATATCATATTCCTTATCATTCTTTTCTTCGAGGCAAGTACATAGCCCATTGAAGTTTAGGACGTCAGGATTATGCCAT
>NC_051415.1:5737292-5737472 GCF_015228065.2 Penaeus monodon
ATTTTAACTTCGTTTTACTCTCCTTTCTGTGTGCGTGTTGCGTAGTGTGTGTTACCTCTCTAAGTTATTAATTGACAGAGTAATATGCTGTTCACATAATTTTTATTCTTTTTTACGTTCGGTCTGGATTCTATAACTAGCCAGAAAGTTTGAGTTCTTATAACCATTAGTATTCATATA
>NC_051415.1:5737510-5737813 GCF_015228065.2 Penaeus monodon
GGTATTGTAGTCTTATTCTGAATTCTTATTTATCATTCCTATTATTATTAAACTTCATCCCTGTCTTTCTTGAGGTATTCTATTATATCCTATTAAAAGTATCAGTGGATATATTTCTACAGTTCAGTTTACTTGCATTTATCAAGTCGAATATTCACTGTCTATTTATATATTTGTACATAAAATAAGATCGCAAAAATATTAATGGCGTGGTTTCTTTGCTTAAAAGAGATAGTTAGGAATTATTAAGAAATGACAACAATTTATAGATTTACACTTTTTCGGATAATCTTTTGATACCGG
>NC_051415.1:5737847-5738061 GCF_015228065.2 Penaeus monodon
AGCATCACAATCTCCACCCATCTCTTACTCCATTATGGCAAAAAGCATACATCAGACAATAGCGATTAAACGTTATCAATCGCAATTGCAATCTGTTTAAAAGCAGATTCTTAATCTACAAAGTAATATCGAGAGGAAGGCACAGAGTAGTAAAAGACAGCAAAGAGTAATTCGAGGTGAACAAACTGCTCTGCTTCATGGAATAATGACTCAC
>NC_051415.1:5738159-5738262 GCF_015228065.2 Penaeus monodon
TTCTAGTGAGGAAAAAACCCGAAAGAGTAAAAGAGGAAAGATAAGTATTTGTTTTCCTAGAATGCGTCTAGCATCTGTATCTCGTGTTTAGAGATTCATTTTG
>NC_051415.1:5738504-5738661 GCF_015228065.2 Penaeus monodon
TACATAGTTCATAATTTATGAATGACATTTTTTTTGTCCATTTCCGTGATACATAGCTTTATTGAGTGATGGGGAATATCACTCAGTATGATTTAAGCTAAGAATTGTTTGTATTTAGCTATAACAATGTTACAGCTTTCAGAAAAAAAAATATTTA
>NC_051415.1:5738980-5739147 GCF_015228065.2 Penaeus monodon
CCTTTCTCTAAGTAATTACTTGCCAGAGTAATATTGCTGTCACATTAATTTTTATTTCTTTTCTTTTACGTTCTGGATCGTCCTGGATTTTATAACAACCAGAACGTTTGAGTTCTTATCACCATTATTATTATAATTCTTATAAATCTTATTCTTATTATCATTAT
>NC_051415.1:5739645-5740154 GCF_015228065.2 Penaeus monodon
TTATTATTATTAACACTTCCTCCATGTCTTTCTCTGAGTTATTCTATTATTATCATTTATCTAAAAAGTATCAGTGGTATATTTTCCCCAGTTTAGTTTACTTGTATTTATCATATGTCGTAAAATTTAGTCTATATATTTATTTGTACATAAAATAAGTCTTGGCAAAAATAATGGCGTGCTTTTCACTGCTTAACCCGGGTAGTTAATTCAATTATTTAAGAATTGACATTTTTTTTTGTGTGGGATAATCAAAATATAATATCTCTCTTCTCGTACCGGTTTAATGTTGTTGTTTTTTTAATTAGTTTTCTATCCCTCTCTTACTTAATATATGACAAAAAAGCATAAATCAAACATTAATGATTAACGTTTATCAATTCGCAATTGTAATCTGTTAAAGATTTATTTTTCTTATCAAAGTAATATCGAGAGAGAAGGCACAGAGTAAAAATGGACAGCAAAGATTATTTCGAGAGTGAACAAACTGCTAAATTCATGGAATAATG
>NC_051415.1:5740228-5740348 GCF_015228065.2 Penaeus monodon
GGTTTTGTGACTGATTGTTGAGGAAAAAACGAAAGAGGTAAAAGAAAGAAAAAAATGTTATTTGTTATTTTCTAGAATGAGTCTGGCTATCTGTATTCTCGTGTTTAGAGATCATTTGTG
>NC_051415.1:5740655-5740982 GCF_015228065.2 Penaeus monodon
ATACATAGTTCATAATTTATGAATGACAATTTTTTTTCCATTTCATCTCTCGGCATTCCGTGATACATAATGTGTCATGCATATTCTTGGAATATTTTGAAAATTCCTCTTCCCCTTTAATAAGAAAAACTCATGCTTGTTCTTTCTTCTTCATGTACATTTAGGAACAAGTATAAACAACAGACACATCATATATTATAATCTATAACAATTCATGAGCGTTATTGAATGATAGGGAATATCACTCAGTATGATTTAAACTAAGTTATTTTTATTTAGCTATAACAATGTTACAGCTTTCCCTAAAAAAATGAAATTTTTTGGGGG
>NC_051415.1:5741659-5741890 GCF_015228065.2 Penaeus monodon
CTTAGATAATCTCTCGAAGAATCTCCCTTTGCATCATCTCCCTCCCCTCTCCTCCCATCCCCGCAGCATCTGGCGCATGAGAGAAGCAGGAATCCTCGACCACATCTTCATGAAGGCTGTTTACAACGCGTCCGAATGCATGAAGCACGACGTCGCTCAGCCGAACAACAGCCTTCGGACACTGGAACTCGGCGATTTCTATGGGATCTTCATCGTCTATGCTGTAGGTAA
>NC_051415.1:5743252-5743343 GCF_015228065.2 Penaeus monodon
AAGCGCAAATAAATGTTATCCTTGAACAGGAATCGTCTTTGCATTCATCGCCTTCATCACTGAGGTCGTCCTTGGACTCAGCAAGGCTTTC
>NC_051415.1:5743622-5743710 GCF_015228065.2 Penaeus monodon
CCTAGGACATGAGCACTTGAAGGTCGTCCTCGAACCAAAGAATTATCACTCGACTGACCACTAGGACAATATTTTTCTTTATGTTTTT
>NC_051415.1:5743742-5743862 GCF_015228065.2 Penaeus monodon
GTGCTTAAAGGTGCAGTTGTTTGTCTGGGCAGCGAGGTCCGTCTCCGCAAGGCTCCGGGATGCTCGAGGTGGAGAGGTTTCCAAACAGGTTTTCCTCCAAAGGGTTTCTTGGTGTTGTAA
>NC_051415.1:5749387-5749595 GCF_015228065.2 Penaeus monodon
GCTAGTTACTTAGAAATGTTATTGAATCAACACAATGTATACGCACATTCACAAAAATATGAAATACGTATCTCTGTCCGTTAATATATCATTATGTCTTACTGTGTATTTATGTGATTATCTATGCATATATGCAAAATATGCTTTGCACAGATATAGCTGTTGCACACTCGTGTAAAGAAAGAATGTAGTTATCTTCAACAAATCT
>NC_051415.1:5750616-5750859 GCF_015228065.2 Penaeus monodon
AACTGAATCTCCTCTCTACGTGAAGCAAGCAAACAGAGTCCCCCTTTGCCTCGAGAGCCTAAATTGCCGTGACAAACTGCAAGAAATAACTCTGAATAATGAAGATGCACGCTCTGTTTGCAAATGAATCTAAAACTTTATACATACATAGAAGGTTATAAGAAGAGATAGTTGTCTGCTGCACGGTTTACGGAAGCAGGAAAGAAATTATATGTACTGAGAACGATATTTTGGGAAGATCCT
>NC_051415.1:5753317-5753731 GCF_015228065.2 Penaeus monodon
CCAACTGTGCTATGCCAACCTACATTGCCAGCATTTTAACTAAATAAAATAAATCAATGTGTGACGCGTTAACCATGCTCATAATTTGCCATTAATTCCATGGCACACTCGGTAGCAATATATTACATTCAAATTCATACATGTCTATCGGCTTAATAATCACCGCCAGTAATCAGTTAATATAGTTGTGATTAATAAGGCAAAATAGTCGCGTAACAAATTTAACAGAAAATCGCTAATGAAACCTGCGCTAACAGGCACTCAGAATCCTTCATTATTTTCTCTTTAACAAGTTCCCTGGTTATTTTAATGATTGCTTTCGGTTAGATATTTCCACAATTTGTCTTTAATGTGTTAGGAAATAAATGATACTCGTAAAGAAAAGGAGAATGATAAATAAGTGTGCTGAAAGAA
>NC_051415.1:5753956-5754499 GCF_015228065.2 Penaeus monodon
ACTGCCAATCCCCACCCTCTGCTTATAAGAGATGCCGGATTGAACAGACACAAAGAAGTCAAAATAATATCATACCGGCATTTCAACACGAGAATATACGAGACGTGTGTAACGAAAGGAGAATTGATATTCGCTAGTTTATCGTTCGGTCATACCCTCCTACCCTTCGCGAAACTATTGGCAGAGGAGCAGGCCCGTAAAATTTTATGGGGATCTGTCTAATTGCAGCTTCAATGTAAATAAACGTATGGTAAACGGATTAACCAATTATACGACATGCAACAGATGCAGATTTTTTTTTTTTAAACCATATAATCTAAATTTATACCAGGGTGCAGTCTCTCCCACGAATCATAAATAAATGAAAGACACATCTCCGTGATTGGATGAAGAATCAGATCGTAAGAAAAGGGTATTTTATTACCAGGGAGATCGAGGACAAGCAGTGAAATGGCGATCTCTACCTTTTACTCGAATTGAATTACGACCCATGTCATCTTTAAAGAAGAAAATAAAAGAAGAAAAGGGAAGAAAGAGAGAGAA
>NC_051415.1:5754617-5755202 GCF_015228065.2 Penaeus monodon
GGGACAAAGAGAAGAAAGAAAGAGAGAGAGAAAAAAAGTGAAATCATATTGCTTTCCTTCTGGATATGAAATGTTTAAATAGATTTTATATCCCCCTTTCCTTGTGTGTCTTTTATTATTGCAAAAGTCTAATCAGTCGACAAAATAACTTCTAGTTGAGAGAGATTAAATACATCAGTTAAATAAGGATAAGAATCATATACGATAAGAGACACGTGTTTAAAGCAAGACTGCAACTTGCTATTAAAACAAAAATATTTCATGTTCTGAAAAGACTTTAACATCAAAATAGGATACCAAGTTGTTCATTATAACGTTCACTGCACTGCAGGAGGAACAGAGAATTATAATCTGATTATGCTGGCGAGCGAATCTTAAGTAAACCCCATGGCCAGTTAAGTTAGAACATACATATAACTTTGTTGTTTCATATTGAAATCACGTTTTAATGGTTGTTCTGAAAGGTGCAAAACTTGTCGAAATGAATGGAGTAAACATAAAGCCAGTTGTCCACAGAAGCCTTGATTAATTTTACAATTGTTTCCACATGTACAGCGTATATTATGTATGAAAACGACGGAGAAG
>NC_051415.1:5755938-5756072 GCF_015228065.2 Penaeus monodon
ATTTATCGTTATTACAAAAATAAATAGCAGTATATTCCGACAATAATGATAAATGCAAGTAAACTGAACTGGAGAAAATATACCACTGATACTTTAAATAAAGGATAAATAGAATAACTCAAAGAAAGACATGG
>NC_051415.1:5756165-5756280 GCF_015228065.2 Penaeus monodon
GGTGATAAGAACTCAAACTTTCTGGAGTTATATGAATCCAGGACGAACGTAAAAAAGGAATAAAAATAATGTGACAGCAATATTACTCTGTCAAGTAATTACTTAGAGAGGTAGA
>NC_051415.1:5756945-5757152 GCF_015228065.2 Penaeus monodon
CTAGAGTTAGAATAGGATTCTCATGGATTCGTAATGTGATGCAAAATTAAGAAATGTACAAGCCAGTCACATGGAATATGATTCCAGGTACAAGATGTTTGTCTTACATCAGAAGGACTTCAAGCCTGCAGTCACATGGAATAGGATATCTAGGGTAAAATGAAACAGATGAAACACGTATGTAATTAGTAACATACAGAGATGTCG
>NC_051415.1:5757328-5759150 GCF_015228065.2 Penaeus monodon
CAGAGACCTCTCCCCCCCCCCCCCAATCCTACGATTTTACGCCTCCACGCCCTGCTATAAGAGAAATCTGCTAGAAAGCCGGAAACGATATCTGAATTACATAACACTAACTGGAATTTCAGCACGAGACTCTATCAGAAATTTTGACAAACGCCACGTCCTGTGTAGATTTCGCCTGTATGAATAGTCCAGAACATTCTTCTTTTTTAATTCGATGAATCAATTGACGGCGAAACAGCTCAGGCGCAAATCGTTGGAATCTGTATAATTACAATCTCTAATGCAAGAGGACAGAATGTAAACTACACAGAGTGAAAACAATTATTCAAGGCCATGGAATTAGATACCGTTCTAGAGCTCCTTTTTTCCTCTCTCTCGAAATGTAAATTCATACGAGGCGACTAATCTCATACACGGCTTTGTAAAATGCTTAACAGGAAACAGGAAACCTTGATTGCATGAAGAATCAACTTGTCCACATAGATATGAAGCTAAACCGAAACTAAGCCTTAGTATACCAGTTTTTTTGTTTTTCCCAAGCTGATTCCATGTATTATGTACTGTAATATAACATTTACCTGATCATACTGCCGAATAGAAGTTTCATATAAGCTGAACTTTGGGTTTCATAAGCTATTTTCACAACAACATTGAAAGTTATGGTAAATTCGGACTTGTGCAACAAAATGAATCCAAATAGATGGCTTCTCGTTGGGACAGTTTTCCATATCATATATCTGAACAAGTTGTAAAACAATGTAATATGAAATAGCCAGGCACAAAAGGGAGAATCACGAAAATATATAGAAAGAGAGAGAAAAACGTAGAGTCATAGAGTTAGGGAGAAACAGAGGACAGGAAACAAACGAGACAAACAAGCAGAGAGAGAAAGGCACAGCACACAAGCAGACAAATATCACAGAGTAGAGAGAAGGAAGAGAGGAAACAGAATAAGAGCGGGTAGACAGAGACAGAGACAGAGAGAAGGAGAGCAACATACAGACATACAGACAGAGACAGAGAGGGAGAGAGGAGATAAGGAAAGACAAATAAAGATGAACGAGAGAGAGAAATCCAAATTGGACTGCTTCTGACGTTCTAAAATAACATAATTGCCTGCAAAGATGTATTCAATTTTTTTTTTTATTTTCGTCTTCCCGCTTTTCTTATCTTTTTCTTTATCAATTACGTTTCTTACTTTTTCGCTATGTAGTCTCGTCTTTTTTATTCATCTATCCGTTTTTTTAACAAGTTTCTGTTCTTTTTTATGGAAAGCTGTAACATTGCTTATACCGCAATAAATACAAACAATTCTTAAGCTTAACATTATACTGAGTGAAATTCCCTATCACTCAATAAAGCTCATGTATTTTGCTATAACTTATAATAATATGATGAAGTCTGTTTGTGTTAATAATTGGTTCTTACAGATATACATGAAAGAGACTGAGTTCTCTTATAAAGGGGAAGAGAGGAATATTTCAAAATATGCGAATATGCATGGCACACTATGCATCACGGAAACTGTCGATAGAATTAAATGGACAAAAAGTTTTGTCATTCAATAATTCATGAATTATATGTAAGGAGGGATAGGGAAACGGGAGAAGGCATTAGAAAGGAGAGAGAGGGAAGGAGAAGAGAAAGAGAGAGGGGGAGGGAGGAGTGAAAGAGAAAGAGGATTAGGGAGGAGAGAGAGGAAGGGAGAGTGAAGGAGAAGAGGAGAGAAGGGGGGAGGGGGGAAGTAGAGAGAGACAGAAAGAGAACAGAGGTGGAGGCGACGTGAGAAAAGAGAGGGGAAGTAGGAAGGGAGGGAGGGGTG
>NC_051415.1:5759665-5760002 GCF_015228065.2 Penaeus monodon
GCAATTAAAAAGCATCTCAGAGATAAGACATGTTCAGCCTCCACACAAATTTAAAGAATATATTGATGAAAATATACTCCAGCAATGAAAAGCATGTATGGTAAACGTTGTTAGTTAAATACAAACAAGTTCTAGCTTATATCATACTGAGTGTGAGCCCTACACTCAATAACGCTCATGTATTTTGCTATAGATTATAATATAAATGTGTCTGTTGCTTCATTGGTTGTTCCTATGCATGACACCTATGTATAATCGGGAATGGTCCCGAGTGATGAAATGAGGACAATGAATTTTGTCATTCATAAAACTTATGAAGTATTGGAAGAGGAAAAAG
>NC_051415.1:5760049-5760154 GCF_015228065.2 Penaeus monodon
GAAAATGAAAATTAATTATTCTTGCAAGGAAACTTATTTTATGTACAGAAAATAAATAAAATAAACAGTAAATTTTTTACGATCATATGATAATTGCAGACAAAC
>NC_051415.1:5760755-5760926 GCF_015228065.2 Penaeus monodon
CAGAACTCAAAACTCTATCTGGTAGTGTATATAATTCCAGGACAACGTAAAAAGATTATATAGAAAATCATGTGATAGCATATTATTTGGCCGGCAAAGCTAAGTTACTATAGATTTGAGGCGGAATACCTACACACAGGACCCTGTGCACTCGCGACACACCGCACAACC
>NC_051415.1:5760974-5761560 GCF_015228065.2 Penaeus monodon
ACGATAACAATTCAATATGACAATATATCAGTATGGAGAGCAACGAGAAAAGAAATCAAACAAGCATACAATGATACACAAAAAAAAATGTTAAAAAAGTCAAAAATAATAGAAAAACAAAATACAAATAAAGACAAATGAACAGTGATAATGCGATACCAACCACCGCCGATTTAAACAACAGTTTTTGACATTACATTTTGGTATTGAAATCTCAAATCTTTGCGGCCCAATATTATCTGTCAAGTTTAATTGGGGCTCATTAACGAGCCTAGTCATTGAACGAAGAGGGTGAACCAGGGGGAAAAAAACATTATCACAGTTCATCAGTTTTCACCGGATTAATGTATAATTACGGCAAAGTTTTGATTAATAGGCCGAACTAATTGTTATTCTGATAAATGGCAGTTATTTTGCGAGGTATTTCGTGATATAAATCCTTAGTTATCGAATCCAATCATGAACATACGAGGTTTAGCGATGTCTTTCTTGAGAAAAATAAAATTTACATTGTTATGCCGAATTCTTGCTTTGTATAAATTTCGTTATAATGTGTCCAGGTAAATGGAACTTTTCTAAAGTAGTT
>NC_051415.1:5765802-5766333 GCF_015228065.2 Penaeus monodon
AAACTACTTTAAAAAGTTCCCTTTACCTGGACACTTATAACGAAATTTATACAAAGCAAGAATTCGGCATAACAATGTAAATTTTATTTTTCCAAAGACATCGCTAAACCTCGTATGTTTTATGATTGGTTCGATAACTAAGGATTTTATCACGAAATCCCTCGCAAAAAAACTGCCATTTATCAGAAAAACAATTAGTTCGGCCTATTTAAACAAACTTTGGCCGTAATTATACATTATCCGGGGAAAACTGATGACTGTGATAATGTTTTTTCCCCCTGTACCTCTCGTTCAATGACAGGCTCGTAATGACCCCAAATTTAAATTGCGATAAATTGGCCGCAAAGTTTTGAGATTTAAACAAAATGTTTTTCAAACTGTTGTTTAAATCGCGTGGTTGGTATTCATTCATCTGTTCATTTGTTTATCTTGTATTTTGTTTTTCTATTATTTTGACTTTTAACTTTTTTTTATCATTTATGCTTGTTGATTCTTTCTCGTTCTCTCCATACTGATATATTCATTAATTTA
>NC_051415.1:5766413-5766518 GCF_015228065.2 Penaeus monodon
CCTCAATCTAAGTAATTACTTGCCGGAATAATATTGCTATCACATTGATTTTTATTATAATCTTTTTACGTTCGTCCTGGATTATATAACTACCAAAGGTTTGAG
>NC_051415.1:5766898-5767598 GCF_015228065.2 Penaeus monodon
TACACTTGTAGTATATGATATGAAACTGTCCACACGGAGCATACTATTTGGATTCATTTTGGTTGCACAATCAATTTACCATAACTTTCAATGGTGTGTGAAAATAGCTTATGAAACCCAAAGTTAGTTATATGAACTTCTTTGTGCAGTATGATCAGAAATGTTATATTACAGTACATAATACATGGAATCAGCTGAAAAACAAAAAAACTGGTATACATAAGTTAGTTTGGTTTAGTATATCTATGACAAGTTGATTCTTCATCCAATCAAGTTTCCGTGTTTCCTGTAAGCATTTACAAGCCGTGTATGAGATTAGTCCCTCGTATGAATTTACATTTCGAGAGAGAGGAAAAAAGGACTCTAGACTGGGTATCTATTCCATGCTGAATAATTGTTTCATCTGTGTAGTTACATTCTGTCCTTTGCATAGAGATTGTAATTATACAGATTCTCAACAGATTTCGCTGAGCTGTTTCGCCGTCAATGATTCATCGAATTAAAAAAGAAAATGTTCTGGACTATCATACAGGCGAAATTCTACACAGGCGTGCGTTTGTCAAATTTCTGTAGAGTCTCGTGCTGAAATTCCAGTTAGTGTTATGTAATTCAGATATCGTTTCCGGCTTTCTAGCAGGATTTCTCTTATAAGCAGAGGGCGTGGAGGCGGTAAAATCGTAGGATTGGGGGGGGGGGAGAG
>NC_051415.1:5767840-5767960 GCF_015228065.2 Penaeus monodon
ATCCTATTCCATGTGACTGCAGGCTTGAAGTCCTTCTGATGTAAGACAAACATCTTGTACCTGGAATCATATTCCATGTGACTGGCTTGAAGTCAGTTAATTTTGCATGACATTACGAAT
>NC_051415.1:5768530-5768645 GCF_015228065.2 Penaeus monodon
CTACCTCTCTAAGTAATTACTTGACAGAGTAATATTGCTGTCACATTAATTTTTATTTCTTTTTTACGTTCGTCCTGGATTCTATAACTGCCAGAAAGTTTGAGTTCTTATCACC
>NC_051415.1:5768727-5769005 GCF_015228065.2 Penaeus monodon
ACACTTCATCCATGTCTTTCTTTGAGTTATTCTATTATTATCCTTTATTTAAAAGTATCAGTGGTATATTTTCTCCAGTTCAGTTTACTTGCATTTATCATATGTCGGAATATTCACTGTCTATTTATCTATTTGTACATAAAATAAGACTTGGCAAAAATCATTAATGGCGTGGTTTTCTTTGCTTAAAAGAGATAGTTAATTGAATTATTTAAGAAATGACAACAATTATAGATTTTTAAATATTTTTTCGGATAATCTTTTGATACCGGTTTAAT
>NC_051415.1:5769036-5769460 GCF_015228065.2 Penaeus monodon
AGCATCAAATCTCCACCCATCTCTTACTCCATTTATGGCAAAAAGCATACATCAGACATTAGCGATTAACGTTTATCAATCTGCAATTGCAATCTGTTAAAGCAGATTTCTTTTTCTTATCAAAGTAATATCGAGAGAGAAGGCACAGAGTAAAAAAGTACAGCAAAGAGTAATTCGAGAGTGAACAAACTGCTATGTTCATGGAATAATGACTCAAAAGAGAAAAAAACATAAGACAGAAAATAGGAAATTACAAAAAAAGAAAAGAAAAGAAAAAGAAATAAAGAAGGAAAACAACGACAGATAACAGATCTAGTGAGGAAAAAAACCCCGAAAGAGGTAAAAGAGAGAAAAAGATAAGTTATTTGTTATTTCCTAGAATGCGTCTAGCTATCTGTATTCTCGTGTTTAGAGATCATTTGTG
>NC_051415.1:5769796-5769955 GCF_015228065.2 Penaeus monodon
TACATAGTTCATAATTTATGAATGACAATTTTTTTTGTCCATTTCCGTGATACATAGCTTTATTGAGTGATGGGGAATATCACTCAGTATGATTTAAGCTAAGAATTGTTTGTATTTAGCTATAACAATGTTACAGCTTTCCAGAAAAAAAAAAATATC
>NC_051415.1:5770270-5770433 GCF_015228065.2 Penaeus monodon
CCTTTCTCTAAGTAATTACTTGCCAGAGTAATATTGCTGTCACATTAATTTTTATTTCTTTTCTTTTACGTTCTGGATCGTCCTGGATTCTATAACAACCAGAACGTTTGGTTTTATCACCTTTTTATTAAAATTCTTAAAAAATCTTTTTCTTATTATCAAT
>NC_051415.1:5770890-5771582 GCF_015228065.2 Penaeus monodon
TTAAATTATTATTTTAACACTTCCCCCAGTCTTTTCCCTGAGTTATTCTTTATTACATTTATCAAAAAAAGTATCATGGTATTTTTTCCCCCGTTTATTTTACTTGTATTATCTATGTCAAAAATTGATTTTTAATTTTATTTTACATAAAAAAGTTTTGGCAAAAAAATTTAAATGGCGTGTTTTTTCATGCTTAACCCGGGGTATTAATTTAAATTTTTTAAGAATTGATATTTTTTGTGGGATATAAAAAAATTATATCTCTTTTCTGTCCCGGTTTAAATGTTGTTTGGTTATCACAGTTTTCTATCCCCTTTTACAAAATTTATAAAAAAAAGCAGACATCAAACGTAGCGATTAATTTTATAAACCTGAAATTGCAATCTGTTAAAGAAGATTTATTTTTTTTATAAAAAGAAATATCAAAGAAAAAGGGCCCCCGAATAAAATTTTCCGAAAAGAGTTTTTCGAAATGAACAAACTGCTAAAACATGGAAAATGAAAAAAAAGAAAAAATAAAACAGAAATAAATTCAAAAAAAAAGAAAGAAAAAGAAGGAAGGAAATAAAAACAGAAAAACAGATCTTTTGACTGATTGTTGGAAAAAAGAAAGAGGTAAAAGAAAAAAAATATGTTTTTTGTTTTTTCCTAGAATGCGTTAGACTACTGTTTCTCGTTTTAGTGTCTTTTTG
>NC_051415.1:5771874-5771951 GCF_015228065.2 Penaeus monodon
TCATATATTTTATAATTTATAATACAAAAATTTTTTTTCCTTTAAACTCTTGACTTCCGTGTGCATAGTGTGCCCCC
>NC_051415.1:5771973-5773235 GCF_015228065.2 Penaeus monodon
TTTTTTTGCCAAAAAAAAAAAAAACGCCCCCAAAATTTTAAATCTTTTCCCTTTTTATAAGGAAACCAGTTTTTCTTTGTTTTATTTATTTTAAAAACTTATAAAAAAAACAAATTTTAAAAACATAGAAAAAAAAAGAGGTTTTAGGAAAATAAAAAACGTAATTTAAAGGGAAAAGAAAAAACAAGACGAAAAAAAAAGAAAAAAAAAAAGAAATTACATCTTTGCAGAAAATTTTATGTTATTTTTTGAACGTCGAACGTCAAAGGGGTTTTCTCTCTGTTATCTTATTTTTTTCTTTCTTATCTCTCTTCCCTCTCTGTTTCTGTCTGTATTTCTGTATGTTGCTCTCTTTTTCTCTGTCTTGTTCCCTTTTACCCCTCTTATTCTTTTTCCCTCTTTTTCTCTATCTTATATTTGTCTGTGTGTGCGTGTCCCTTTCTCTTCTCTTGTTTTTCTCTGTTTTTTGTCTCTGTTTCTCCCAACCCAGACTCTAAATTTCTCTCTCTCTTTCTATCTTTTCGTGTCTCCCTTTGTGCCTGGCATTTTATACTGTTTTACAAATTGTAAATATATGATATGAAACTGTCCACACGAAGCATACTATTGGATTCTTTTTGGTTGCACAATCAATTTACCAAAACCCTTTCAATGGTGTGTGAAAATGCTTATGAAACCCAAATTTAGTTATATGAACTTTTTTGTGCAGTATGATCGGAAATGTTATATTACAGTACATAATACATGGAATCAGCTGAAAAACAAAAAAACGGGTTATACATAATTTAGTTGGTTTAGTATCTATGACAAGTTGATTCTTCATCCAATCAAGTTTCCGTGTTTCCTGTAAGCATTTACAAGCCCTGTATGAGATTAGTCCATCGTATGAATTTACATTTCGAGAGAGAGGAAAAAAGGGCTCTAGACTGGGGGATCTATTTCATGCTCAATAATTGTTTTCATCTGTGTAGTTACATTCTGTCCTTTGCATAGAGATTGCAATTTTACAGATTCTCAACAGATTTCGCTGAGCTGTTTCGCCGTCAATGATTCATCGAATTATAAAAGGAAATGTTCTGGATATCATACAGGCGAATTTCTACACAGGCGTGCGTTAGTCAAATTTCTGTAGAGTCTCGTGCTGAAATTCCAGTTAGTGTTATGTAATTCAGATATCGTTTCCGGCTTTCTAGCAGGATTTCTCTTATAAGCAGAGGGCGTGGAGGCGGTAAAATCGTAGGATTGGGGGGGGGGGGAGAGGT
>NC_051415.1:5773505-5773617 GCF_015228065.2 Penaeus monodon
CCTTCTGATGTAAGACAAACATCTTGTACCTGGAATCATATTCCATGTGACTGGCTTGAAGTCAGTTAATTTTGCATCACATTACGAATCCATGAGAATCCTATTCTAACTC
>NC_051415.1:5774060-5774200 GCF_015228065.2 Penaeus monodon
TAAATTTTAACTTTTTACTTTCTTTCTGGTGCGTGTGTGCTATGTGGGTGTCTACCCTCTAATAATTATTGACAGAAAAATTGCTGTCACTTTAATTTTTTTTTTTTTTTACGTTCGTCCGGATTCTAAAACTGCCAAAA
>NC_051415.1:5774300-5774565 GCF_015228065.2 Penaeus monodon
ACAATTCATCCATGCTTTCTTTGAGTTATTCTTTTTATCCTTTTTTTTAAAAGTATCAGTGGTTTTTTTTCCCAGTTCAGTTTACTTGCATTTATATATGTCGGAATATTCACTGTCTTTTTATCTATTGTACAAAAAATAAAACTTGGCAAAATCTTAAATGGCGTGGTTTTCTTTGTTTAAAAAAGAGAATTAATTGAATTATTTTAAGAAATGCAACAATTAAGTTTTTTAAATTTTTTTGGGATAATCTTTTGATCCCGGG
>NC_051415.1:5774603-5774806 GCF_015228065.2 Penaeus monodon
AAAGCATCAAATCTCCACCCATCTCTTACTCCATTTATAGCAAAAGCATCATCAGACATTACGATTAACTTTTACAATCTGAAATTTCAATTGTTAAAGCAATTTTTTTTTCTTATCAAATAATATCGAGGAAAAAGGCCCAAGAGAAAAAAAGTACAAAAGATAATTCGGAGGAACAAACGTATTTCATGGGAAAATGACTC
>NC_051415.1:5774879-5774993 GCF_015228065.2 Penaeus monodon
CGACAATAACAGATTAGTGAGGAAAAACCGAAAAAAGGTAAAGAGAGAAAAAAATAAGTTTTTGTTTTTCCTGAATGCTCACTATCTGTATTCTGTGTTTAGAGATCTTTTTTG
>NC_051415.1:5775297-5775470 GCF_015228065.2 Penaeus monodon
CTTTTCCCCTTTTCTTCCTTTTACATATTTATAATTTATGAAAGACAATTTTTTTTTGTCCATTTCCGTGATACATGCTTTTTTGAGTGATGGGGAATATCACTCAGTATGATTTAAGCTAAGAATTGTTGTATTTAGCTATAACAATGTTACAGCTTCCAGAAAAAAAAAAA
>NC_051415.1:5775507-5775584 GCF_015228065.2 Penaeus monodon
GACCATCAGTTTATGCCCATAGATAGAGATAATAGAGGTAAAGAAGGACTAAGGAAAGGGGAGAAAAAAGGGAAAAT
>NC_051415.1:5775862-5776026 GCF_015228065.2 Penaeus monodon
CCTTTCTCTAAGTAATTACTTGCCAGATAATATTCTGTCACTTTAATTTTTTAAATTTCTTTTCTTTACGTTCTGGATCGTCCTGGATTCTATAACAACCAGAACGTTTGAGTTCTTATCACCATATTATTATAATTCTTATAATCTTTTCTTATTATCATTAT
>NC_051415.1:5776517-5777021 GCF_015228065.2 Penaeus monodon
TTATTATTATTAACACTTCCTCCATGTCTGTCTCTGAGTTATTCTATTATTATCATTTATCTAAAAAGTATCAGTGGTATATTTTCCCCAGTTTAGTTTACTTGTATTTATCATATGTCGTAAAATTGAGTCTATATATTTATTTGTACATAAAATAAGTCTTGGCAAAAATAATTAATGGCGTGCTTTTCACTGCTTAACCCGGGTAGTTAATTCAATTATTTAAGAATTGATATTTTTTTGTGGGATAATCAAAATATAATATCTCTCTTCTGGTACCGGCTTAATGTTGTTTTGTTATCATCAGTTTTCTATCCCTCTCTTACTTAATTTATGACAAAAAAGCAGACATCAAACAGTAGCGATTAATGTTTATCAATCTGCAATTGCAATCTGTTAAAGAAGATTTATTTTTCTTATCAAAGTAATATCGAGAGAGAAGGCACCGAATAAAAATGTACAGCAAAGAGTATTTCGAGAATGAACAAACTGCTAAATACATGG
>NC_051415.1:5777120-5777241 GCF_015228065.2 Penaeus monodon
TCTTGTGACTGATTGTTGAGGAAAAACGAAAGAGGTAAAAGAAAAAAAAATATGTTATTTGTTATTTCCTAGAATGCGTCTAGCTAGCTATCTGTATTCTCGTGTTTAGTGATCATTTGTG
>NC_051415.1:5777544-5778080 GCF_015228065.2 Penaeus monodon
TACATATAATTCATAATTTATGAATGACAAAACTTTTTGTCCATTTAATCTCTTGACATTCCGTGATGCATAGTGTGCCATGCATATTCGCATATTTTGAAAATTCCTCTTCCCCTTTAATAAGAGAAACTCATGCTTGTTCTTTGTTCTTCATGTATATTTAAGAACAATTATAAACAACAGACTCATCATATATTATAATCTATAGCAAAATACATGAGCGTTATTGAGTGATAGGGAATTTCACTCAGTATAATTTAAGCTAAGAATTGTTTGTATTTAGCTATAACAATGTTACAGCTTTCCATAAAAAAGAACAGAAACTTGTATAAAAAACGATAGAAATAAAAAAGACGAGATACAATAGCGAAAAGTAAGAAACGTAATGATAAAGAAAAAGAAAGAAAAGCGGAAGACGAAAAAAAAAGAAAAGAAATACATCTTTGCAGAATTATGTTATTTTCTAGAACGTCAGAAGCAGTCAATTGGATTTTCTCTCTCGTTCATCTTATTTTGTCTTACTTATCTCTCTCTCC
>NC_051415.1:5778312-5779038 GCF_015228065.2 Penaeus monodon
GTGCCTGGCATTCTATACTGTTTTACAACTTGTCAGATATATGATATGAAACTGTCCACACGAAGCATACTATTTGGATTCATTTTGGTTGCACAATCAATTTACCATAACTTTCAATGGTGTGTGAAAATAGCTTATGAAACCCAAAGTTAGTTATATGAACTTCTTTGTGCAGTATGATCGGAAATGTTATATTACAGTACATAATACATGGAATCAGCTGAAAAACAAAAAAACTGGTATACATAAGTTAGTTTGGTTTAGTATATCTATGACAAGTTGATTCTTCATCCAATCAAGTTTCCGTGTTTCCTGTAAGCATTTACAAGCCGTGTATGAGATTAGTCCATCGTATGAATTTACATTTCGAGAGAGAGGAAAAAAGGACTCTAGACTGGGTATCTATTTCATGCTCAATAATTGTTTCATCTGTGTAGTTACATTCTGTCCTTTGCATAGAGATTGCAATTATACAGATTCTCAACAGATTTCGCTGAGCTGTTTCGCCGTCAATGATTCATCGAATTATAAAAGGAAATGTTCTGGACTATCATACAGGCGAATTTCTACACAGGCGTGCGTTTGTCAAATTTCTGTAGAGTCTCGTGCTGAAATTCCAGTTAGTGTTATGTAATTCAGATATCGTTTCCGGCTTTCTAGCAGGATTTCTCTTATAAGCAGAGGGCGTGGAGGCGGTAAAATCGTAGGATTGGGGGGGGGGGAGAG
>NC_051415.1:5779312-5779401 GCF_015228065.2 Penaeus monodon
CCTTCTGATGTAAGACAAACATCTTGTACCTGGAATCATATTCCATGTGACTGGCTTGAAGTCAGTTAATTTTGCATCACATTACGAAT
>NC_051415.1:5780078-5780193 GCF_015228065.2 Penaeus monodon
CTACCTCTCTAAGTTATTACTTGACAGAGTAATATTGCTGTCACATTAATTTTTATTTCTTTTTTACGTTCGTCCTGGATTCTATAACTGCCAGAAAGTTTGAGTTCTTATCACC
>NC_051415.1:5780299-5780577 GCF_015228065.2 Penaeus monodon
ACACTTCATCCATGTCTTTCTTTGAGTTATTCTATTATTATCCTTTATTTAAAAGTATCAGTGGTATATTTTCTCCAGTTCAGTTTACTTGCATTTATCATATGTCGGAATATTCACTGTCTATTTATCTATTTGTACATAAAATAAGACTTGGCAAAAATCATTAATGGCGTGGTTTTCTTTGCTTAAAAGAGATAGTTAATTGAATTATTTAAGAAATGACAACAATTATAGATTTTTAAATATTTTTTCGGATAATCTTTTGATACCGGTTTAAT
>NC_051415.1:5780609-5781031 GCF_015228065.2 Penaeus monodon
AGCATCAAATCTCCACCCATCTCTTACTCCATTTATGGCAAAAAGCATACATCAGACAATAGCGATTAACGTTTATCAATCTGCAATTGCAATCTGTTAAAGCAGATTTCTTTATCTTATCAAAGTAATATCGAGAGAGAAGGCACAGAGTAAAAAAGTACAGCAAAGAGTAATTCGAGAGTGAACAAACTGCTATGTTCATGGAATAATGACTCAAAAGAGAAAAAAACATAAGACAGAAAATAGGAAATTACAAAAAAGAAAAGAAAAGAAAAAGAAATAAAGAAGGAAAACAACGACAGATAACAGATCTAGTGAGGAAAAAACCCCGAAAGAGGTAAAAGAGAGAAAAAGATAAGTTATTTGTTATTTCCTAGAATGCGTCTAGCTATCTGTATTCTCGTGTTTAGAGATCATTTGTG
>NC_051415.1:5781363-5781519 GCF_015228065.2 Penaeus monodon
TACATAGTTCATAATTTATGAATGACATTTTTTTTGTCCATTTCCGTGATACATAGCTTTATTGAGTGATGGGGAATATCACTCAGTATGATTTAAGCTAAGAATTGTTTGTATTTAGCTATAACAATGTTACAGCTTTCCAGAAAAAAAAATATC
>NC_051415.1:5781904-5782039 GCF_015228065.2 Penaeus monodon
GTATGTGCGTATGTGTGGGGTTTTCTGCCTTTCTCAAAGAATTACTTCCCAGAGTAAATTGCGTCACATTAATTTTTATTTCTTTTCTTTTACGTTCTGGATCGCCCTGGATTTTATAAAACCAGAACGTTTGAG
>NC_051415.1:5782595-5783094 GCF_015228065.2 Penaeus monodon
TTTTTATTATTAACACTTCCTCCATGTCTTTCTCTGAGTTATTCTATTATTATAAATTTATCTAAAAAGTATCAGGGGTATATTTTCCCAGTTTATTTTATTTGTATTTTCATATGTCGTAAAATTTAGTCTATATATTTATTTGTACATAAAATAATTTCTTGGCAAAAATAATGGCGTGCTTTTCACTGCTTAACCGGGTAGTTAATTCAATATTTAAGAATTGACTTTTTTTTTTTTGTGTGGGAAAAATCAAAATAAAATATCTCTCTTCTCGTACCGGTTTAATGTTGTTGTTTTTTAATTAGTTTTCTATCCCTCTCTTACTTAATATATGACAAAAAAGCATAAATAAAACTTTATGTTTAAAACGTTTATCAATTCGCAATTGTAATCTGTTAAAGATTTATTTTTCTTATCAAAGTAATATCGAGAGAGAAGTCACAGAGTAAAATGGACAGCAAAGATTTTTGAGAGTGAACAAACTGCTAAATTCATG
>NC_051415.1:5783176-5783294 GCF_015228065.2 Penaeus monodon
GTTTTGTGACTGATTGTTGAGGAAAAAACGAAAGAGGAAAAAGAAAAGAAAAAAATGTTATTTGTTATTTTCTAGAATGAGCTGGCTATCTGTATTCTCGTGTTTAGAAAATCATTTG
>NC_051415.1:5783568-5784091 GCF_015228065.2 Penaeus monodon
TTTTTCCTTTCCCTTTCCTATCCTCATACATAGTTCATAATTATGAATGACAGTTTTTTTTTTCCATTTCATCTCTCGGCATTCCGTGATACATAATGTGTCATGCATATTCTTGGAATATTTTGAAAATTCCTCTTCCCCTTTAATAAGAAAAACTCATGCTTGTTCTTTCTTCTTCATGTACATTTAGGAACAAGTATAAACAACAGACACATCATATATTATAATCTATAACAATTCATGAGCGTTATTGAATGATAGGGAATATCACTCAGTATGATTTAAACTCAGAATTATTTTTATTTAGCTATAACAATGTTACAGCTTTCCATAAAAAAGAACTGAAATTTGTGGGGAAAAAAACACAGAAATAAAAAAAATACGAGATACAGTAGCGAAAAGGAAGAAAAAAGCGTGATAAAGAAAAAGACAGAAAAGCGGAAGACGAAAAGGGGGGGAAAATGAAATACATTTTTGCAGAAATATGTTATTTTCTAGAACAGGTCAGAAGCAGTCATTTGGA
>NC_051415.1:5784365-5784578 GCF_015228065.2 Penaeus monodon
TTTGTGCCTGGCATTCTATACCGTTTTAACACCTTGTCAGATATATGATATGAAACTGTCAGCAGATTCATGTCAACACGAAGCATAGTATTTGGATTAATTTTGGTTGCACAATCAATTTACAATAACTTTCAATGGTGTGTGAAAATAACTTATGAAACCGTAGGTTTCGTAGGATTGGGTGGGGGGTGGGGAGAGGATACTTTGGTTATG
>NC_051415.1:5785401-5785570 GCF_015228065.2 Penaeus monodon
TAATATTTTCACTTCCTTTATTCTTTCTCTCTCTCTCTTTCTGTATGTGCGTATGTGTGTGTCTGCCTTTCTCTAAGTAATTACTTGCCAGAGTAATATTGCTGTCACATTAATTTTTATTTCTTTTCATTTACGTTCGTCATGGAATCTATAACAACCAGAAAGTTTG
>NC_051415.1:5785689-5786134 GCF_015228065.2 Penaeus monodon
TATTTAAAAAGTATCAGTGGTATATTTTTCCCAGTTAAGTTTACTTGCATTTATCACATGTAAAATTTAGTTTATTTATTTATTTGTACAGAAAATAAGTCTTGGCAAAAATAATTAATGGCGTGCTTTTTCACTGCTTAACCCGGGTAGTTAATTCAATTATTTAAGAATTGACATTTTTTTGTGGGATAATCAAAATATAATATCTCTCTTCTCGTACCGGTTTAATGTTGTTTTGTTATCATCAGTTTTCTATCCCTCTCTTACTTAATTTATGACAAAAAAGCAGACATCTAACATTAGCGATTAATGTTTATCAATCTGCAATTGCAATCTGTTAAAGTAGAGTTATTTTTCTTATCAAAGTAATTTCGAGAGAGAAGGCACCGAATAAAAATGTACAGCAAAGATTATTTCGAGAATGAACAAACTGCTAAATACATGG
>NC_051415.1:5786233-5786355 GCF_015228065.2 Penaeus monodon
TCTTGTGACTGATTGTTGAGGAAAAAACGAAAGAGGTAAAAGAAAAAAAGATATGTTATTTGTTATTTCCTAGAATGCGTCTAGCTAGCTATCTGTATTCTCGTGTTTAGTGATCATTTGTG
>NC_051415.1:5786571-5786884 GCF_015228065.2 Penaeus monodon
TACATATAATTCATAATTTATGAATGACAAAACTTTTTGTCCATTTAATCTCTTGACATTCCGTGATGCATAGTGTGCCATGCATATTCGCATATTTTGAAAATTCCTCTTCCCCTTTAATAAGAGAAACTCATGCTTGTTCTTTGTTCTTCATGTATATTTAAGAACAATTATGAACAACAGACTCATCATATATTATAATCTATAACAAAATACATGAGCGTTATTGAATGATAGGGAATATCATTCAGTATGATATAAGCAAAAAAATTGTATGTATTTGTATTTGCTATAACAATGTTACGTTCCATAA
>NC_051415.1:5787021-5788086 GCF_015228065.2 Penaeus monodon
AGTAATACATCTTTGCAGAAATATGTTAGTTTCTAGAACAGGTCAGAAGCAGTCAATTGGATTTCTCTCTCGTTCATCTTATTTTGTCTTTCTTATCTCTCTCTCCCTCTCTGTCTCCCCGCTCTCTTTCCCTCTTCCTGTCTCTATGTCTGCTTGTAGCAGACATAGAGACTGTCTCTTGTCTCCCCGCTCTTATTCTGTTCCTCTCTTCCTTTCTCTATTTGTCTGTGTGTGCGTGTCCCTTTCTCTCTCTGCTTGTTTGTCTCTATTTCTCCCTAACTCTATGACTCTACGTTTATCGCTCTCTTTCTATCTTTTCGTGTCTCCCTTTGTGCCTGGCATTCTATACTGTTTTAACACCTTGTCAGATATATGATATGAAACTGTCAACACGAAGCATACTATTTGGATTCATTTTGGTTGCACAATCAATTTACCATAACTTTCAATGGTGTGTGAAAATAGCTTATGAAACCCAAAGTTAGTTATATGAACTTCTTTGTGCAGTATGATCAGAAATGTTATATTACAGTACATAATACATGGAATCAGCTGAAAAACAAAAAAACTGGTATACATAAGTTAGTTTGGTTTAGTATATCTATGACAAGTTGATTCTTCATCCAATCAAGTTTCCGTGTTTCCTGTAAGCATTTACAAGCCGTGTATGAGATTAGTCCCTCGTATGAATTTAGATTTCGAGAGAGAGGAAAAAAGGACTCTAGACTGGGTATCTATTTCATGCTCAATAATTGTTTCATCTGTGTAGTTATATTCTGTCCTTTGCATAGAGATTGCAATTATACAGATTCTCAACAGATTTCGCTGAGCTGTTTCGCCGTCAATGATTCATCGAATTATAAAAGGAAATGTTCTGGACTATCATACAGGCGAATTTCTACACAGGCGTGCGTTTGTCAAATTTCTGTAGAGTCTCGTGCTGAAATTCCAGTTAGTGTTATGTAATTCAGATATCGTTTCCGGCTTTCTAGCAGGATTTCTCTTATAAGCAGAGGGCGTGGAGGCGGTAAAATCGTAGGATTGGGGGGGGGGGAGAGGTCGCTG
>NC_051415.1:5788285-5788441 GCF_015228065.2 Penaeus monodon
CATACGTGTTTCATCCGTTTCATTTTACCCTAGATATCCTATTCCATGGTGACTACAGGCTTGAAGTCCTTCTGATGTAAGACAAACATCTTGTACCTGGAATCATATTCCATGTGACTGGCTTGAAGTCAGTTAATTTTGCATCACATTACGAAT
>NC_051415.1:5789876-5790269 GCF_015228065.2 Penaeus monodon
ACACATTATAACGAAATTTATACAAAGCAAGAATTTGGCATAACAATGTAAATTTTATTTTTCTCAAGAAAGACATCGCTAAACCTCGTATGTTCATGATTGGATTCGATAACTAAGGATTTATATCACGAAATACCTCGCAAAATAACTGCCATTTATCAGAATAACAATTAGTTCGGCCTATTAATCAAAACTTTGCCGTAATTATACATTAATCCGGTGAAAACTGATGAACTGTGATAATGTTTTTTCCCCCTGGTACCTCTCGTTCAATGACAGGCTCGTTAATGAGCCCAATTAACTTGCGATAAATTGGCCGCAAAGTTTTGAGATTTAAACAAAATGTTGTCAAAACTGTTGTTTAAATCGGCGTGGTTGGTATTCATTCATCTG
>NC_051415.1:5790456-5790573 GCF_015228065.2 Penaeus monodon
CCTCAATCTAAGTAATTACTTGCCGGAATAATATTGCTATCACATTGATTTTTATTATAATCTTTTTACGTTCGTCCTGGATTATATAACTACCAGAAGGTTTGAGTTCTTATCACC
>NC_051415.1:5790897-5791052 GCF_015228065.2 Penaeus monodon
ACACTTTATCCATGTCATTCTCTGATATATTCTATTATTATCATTTAATTAAAAGTATCAGTGGTATTAGTTTGCTTGCAATTTATCATATGTCGTAAAATTTACTGTTTATTTATTTATTTGTACATAAAATAAGTCTTGGCAAAAATAATTAA
>NC_051415.1:5791116-5791525 GCF_015228065.2 Penaeus monodon
ATACTTCATAATTTATGAATGACAAAATTCATTGTCCATTTCATCACTCGACATTCCGTTATACATAGTGTGTCATGCATAGGAACAACAATGAACAACAGACACATTATATATTATAATCTATAGCAAAATACATGAGCGTTATTGAGTGATAGGGCCCATCAATCAGTATGATATAAGCTAAGAATTGTTTGTATTTAGCTATAACAATGTTACAGCTTTCCATAAAAAAGAACAGAAACTTGTATAAAAAACGATAGAAATAAAAAAGACGAGATACAATAGCGAAAAGTAAGAAACGTAATGATAAAGAAAAAGAAAGAAAAGCGGAAGACGAAAAAAAAAAAAAATGAAATACATCTTTGCAGAATTATGTTATTTTCTAGAACGTCAGAAGCAGTCAATTGGA
>NC_051415.1:5791803-5792524 GCF_015228065.2 Penaeus monodon
GTGCCTGGCATTCTATACTGTTTTACAACTTGTCAGATATATGATATGAAACTGTCCACACGAAGCATACTATTTGGATTCATTTTGGTTGCACAATCAATTTACCATAACTTTCAATGGTGTGTGAAAATAGCTTATGAAACCCAAAGTTAGTTATATGAACTTCTTTGTGCAGTATGATCAGAAATGTTATATTACAGTACATAATACATGGAATCAGCTGAAAAACAAAAAAACTGGTATACATAAGTTAGTTTGGTTTAGTATATCTATGACAAGTTGATTCTTCATCCAATCAAGTTTCCGTGTTTCCTGTAAGCATTTACAAGCCGTGTATGAGATTAGTCCATCGTATGAATTTACATTTCGAGAGAGAGGAAAAAAGGACTCTAGACTGGGTATCTATTTCATGCTCAATAATTGTTTCATCTGTGTAGTTACATTCTGTCCTTTGCATAGAGATTGCAATTATACAGATTCTCAACAGATTTCGCTGAGCTGTTTCGCCGTCAATGATTCATCGAATTATAAAAGAAAATGTTCTGGACTATCATATGAGTGAATTTCTACACAGGCGTGCGTTCTGTAGAGTCTCGTGCTGAAATTCCAGTTAGTGTTATGTAATTCAGATATCGTTTCCGGCTTTCTAGCAGGATTTCTCTTATAAGCAGAGGGCGTGGAGGCGGTAAAATCGTAGGATTGGGGGGGGGGGGGGAGAGGT
>NC_051415.1:5792753-5792818 GCF_015228065.2 Penaeus monodon
TTACCCTAGATATCCTATTCCATGTGACTGCAGGCTTGAAGTCCTTCTGATGTAAGACAAACATC
>NC_051415.1:5793684-5793787 GCF_015228065.2 Penaeus monodon
CCTCTCTTTAAGTAATTACTTGACAGAGTAATATTGCTGTCACATCAATTTTTATTTCTTTTTTACGTTCGTCCTGGATTCTATAACTACCAGAAAGTTTGAG
>NC_051415.1:5793878-5794353 GCF_015228065.2 Penaeus monodon
CATGTCTTTCCCTGAGTTATTCTATTGTTATTATTTATTTAAAAGTATCAGTGGTATATTTTTCCCAGTTTAGTTTACTTGTATTTATCACATGTAAAATTTAGTTTATTTATTTTTTGTACATAAAATAAGGCTTGGCAAAAATAATTAACGGCGTGTTTTTCTCTGCTTAACACGGGTAGTTAATTCAATTATTTAAGATTTTTTTGTGGGATAATCAAAATATAATATTATCTCTCTTCTGATACCAGTTTAATGTTGTTTTTTATCATTAGTTTTCCATCCCTCTCTTAATCTATGACAAAAAAGCATACATCAAACATTAGCGATTAACGTTTATCAATCTGCAATTATAATCTGTTAAAGACGATTTATTTTTCTTATCAAAGTAATATCGAGAGAGAAGGCACAGAGTAAAAATGGACAGCAAAGAGTAATTCGAGAGTGAACAAACTGTTAAGTTCATGGAATAATG
>NC_051415.1:5794435-5794553 GCF_015228065.2 Penaeus monodon
TTTTGTGTCTGATTGTTAAGGAAAAAACGAAAGAGGTAAATGAAAGAAAAAGATGTTATTTGTTATTTCCTAGGATGCGTCTAGCTATCTGTATTCTCGTGTTTAGAGATCATTTGTG
>NC_051415.1:5795103-5795491 GCF_015228065.2 Penaeus monodon
TACATAGTTCATAATTTATGAATGACAATTTTTTTGTCCATTTCATCTCTAGACATTCCGTGATACATAATGTGTCATGCATATTCTTGGCATATTTTGAAAATTCCTCTTCCCCTTTAATAAGAGAAACTCATGCTCTTTCTTATTCATGTACATTTGGGAACAAGTATAAACAACAGACACATCATATATTATAATCTATAACAAAATACATGAGCGTTATTGAGTGATAGGGCCCATCACTCAGTATGATATAAGCTAAAAATTGTTTGTATTTAGCTATAGCAATGTTACAGCTTTCCACACTGAGTATATTTCATAATGTATTCTCCAAATTTGTGTGGAGGCTGAAAATGTCTTGACTCAGAGATGCTTTTTAATGCTCGTT
>NC_051415.1:5795986-5796332 GCF_015228065.2 Penaeus monodon
GAAGGCAAGAGAAAGAGGAAAAAAAAAGAAAGGAAAGTAAGGCAGCGAAAGAGAAAGAAAGGCAAAGAAAGGAAGAGAGAAAGATAGACAGATCCTTATCTTCGGAAATGTATACATAAATACATAACGAGAAGAACGGAAAATTCGGGGAAAAAAAACAAAGATAGAAATAAAAAAAGACGAGATACAATAGCGAAAAGGAAGAAAGAAACGTGGCAAAGAAAAAGAAAGAAAAGCGGAAGACGAAAAGGGGAACTAAAGAAAAAAAATTCTATAAAATAAAAATTGAACATCTTTGCAGAAATATGTCAGTTTTCAGAACAGGTCAGAAGCAGTCATTTGGATT
>NC_051415.1:5796610-5797283 GCF_015228065.2 Penaeus monodon
CATTTGTGTCTGGCATTCTATACCGTTTTAACACCTTGTCAGATATATGATATGAAACTGTCAACACATGCATGTCAACAAGGACATACGTTTTTAAAATTTACACGAAGCCTAATATTTGGATTAATTTTGGTTACACAATCAGTTTACAATAACTTTCAATGCTGTGTGAAAATGGCTTATGAAACCGAAAGTTAGTTATATAAACTTATTTGTGCAGTATGATCGGATATGTTATATTACAGTAGAGAATACATGAAATCAGCAGCATAAAAAACTGGTATATTTATATACATGTTAGTTTGGTTTAGTATATCCATGACAAGTTGATTCTTCATCCAATCAAGTTTCCGTGTTTCCTGTAAGCATTTACAAGCCGTGTATGAGATTGGTCCCTCGTATGAATTTAGATTTCCAGAGAGATTAAAAAAGGACTCTACACTGGGTATCTATTTCATGCTGAATAATTGTTTCCACTGTGTAGTTACATTCTGTCCTTTGCATAGAGTTGCAATTATACAGATTCTCAACAGATTTCGCTGAGATGTTTCGCCGTCAATGATTCATCGAATTATAAAAGGACTGGACTATCATATAGACGAATTTCTACACAGGCGTTGGTTTGGCAAAATTCTTTAGTCTCGTGCTGAAATTCCGGTTAGTTAATGTTATG
>NC_051415.1:5797481-5797867 GCF_015228065.2 Penaeus monodon
CAGTGGTATATTTTTCCCAGTTTAGTTTACTTGCATTTATCATATGTCGTAAAATTTACTGTCTATTTATTTATTTGTACATAATTAATGGCGTGCTTTTCTTTGCTTAAAATGGGTAGCTAATTCAGTTATTTAAGAATGCTATAAAAAGAATAATGTCAACAAATATAGAATTTTTTTGGGATAACCAAAATATAATGCTATCTCTCTTCTCTTACTTAATTTATGACAAAAAGCATACATCAGACATTAGCGATTAACGTTTATCAATCTACAATGGCAATCTTTTTCTTATCAAAGTAGTATCGAGAGAGAAGGCATAGAGTAAAAATGTACAGCAAAGAGTAATTCGAGAGTAAACAAACTGCTAAGTTCATGGAATAATG
>NC_051415.1:5797957-5798073 GCF_015228065.2 Penaeus monodon
TTTTGTGACTGATTGTTGAGGAAAAAACGAAAGAGGTAAAAGAGACAAAAAGATAAGTTGTTATTTCCTAAAATGTGTCTAGCTATCTGTATTCTTGTGTTTAGAGATCATTTGTG
>NC_051415.1:5798231-5798716 GCF_015228065.2 Penaeus monodon
TCCATACTTCATAATTTACAAAAATTACAAAACTTATTGTCCATTTCATCTCTCGACATTACGCGAGTCATGCATATTCTTCGCATATTTTGAAAATTCCCTTTCCCCTTTAGTGAAATTCATGCTTGTTCTTTCTCCTTCATGTACATTTAGGAACAAGTATAAACAACAGACACATCATATATTATAATCTATAACTAAATACATGAGCGTTATTGAGTGATAGGGAATATAACTCAGTATGATTCAAGCTAAGAATTGTTTGTATTTAGCTATAACAATGTTACAGCTTTCCATAAAAAAGAACAGAAAATTGTGGAAAAAAACGATAGATATAAAAATGACGAGATACAATAGCGAAAAGGAAGAAAGAAACGTGATAAATAAAAAGACAGAAAAGCGGAAGACGAAAAGGGGGGAAAAATGAAATACATTTTTGCAGAAATATGTTAGTTTCTAGAACAGGTCAGAAGCAGTCATTTGGA
>NC_051415.1:5799022-5799774 GCF_015228065.2 Penaeus monodon
ATACGTTTTAACACCTTGTCAGATATATGATATGAAACTGTCAACACATACATGTCAACACGAAGCATACTATTTGGATTCATTTTGGTTACACAATCAATTTACAATAATTTTCAATGGTGTGTGAAAATAGCTTATGAAACCGAAAGTTAGTTATTTGAACTTCTTTGTGCAGTATGATCGGAAATGTTATATTACAGTATATAATACATGGAATCAGCTGAAAAAACAAAACAAAACTGGTATACATAAATTAGTTTAGTTTAGTATATCCATGACAAGTTGATCCTTCATTCAATCAAGTTTCTGTGTTTCCTGTAAGCATTTACAAGCCGTGTATGAGATTAGTCCCTCGTATGAATTTAGATTTCGAGAGAGAGGAAAAAAGGACTCTACACTGGGTATCTATTCCATGCTGAATAATAGTTTCATCTGTGTAGTTACATTCTGTCCTTTACATAGAGATTGCAATTATACAGATTCTCAACAGATTTCGCTGAGCTGTTTCGCCGTCAATGATTCATCGAATTATAAAAGGAAATGTTCTGGACTATCATATGAGTGAATTTCTACACAGGCGTGCGTTTGGCAAATTTCTATAGTCTCTTGCTGAAATTCCAGTTAGTGTTATGTAATTCAGATATCGTTTCCGGCTTTCTAGCAGGATTTCTCTTATAAGCAGAGGGCGTGGAGGCGGTAGGGTTCGTAGGATTGGGGGAAGGGGTCGCTGTGTTATGGATACTCTGGTTATG
>NC_051415.1:5800538-5800614 GCF_015228065.2 Penaeus monodon
AAGTAATTACTTTCCAGAGTAATATTGCTGTCACATTAATTTTTATTTCTTTTCTTTTACGTTCGTCCTGGATTCT
>NC_051415.1:5800709-5801058 GCF_015228065.2 Penaeus monodon
TCCATGTCTTTCTCTGAGTTATTCTATTATTATCATTTATTTAAAAAGTATCAGTTGTATATTTTTCCCAGTTTAATTTACTTGCATTTATCATATGTCGCAAAATTTAGTCGACTTGTTTATTTGTTCATAAAATAAGTCTTGGCAAAAATAATTAATGGCGTGCTTTTCTCTGGTTAATACCGGTAGTTAATTCAGTTATTTAAGAATATATATATATTTTTTTTGTGGGATAATCAAAATATAATATTATCTCTTTTCTGGTATCGGTTTAATATATATATACTTTTTATCATCAGTTTTCCATCCCACTCCTACTTAATTTATGACAAAAAAACATACATCAAAC
>NC_051415.1:5801094-5801209 GCF_015228065.2 Penaeus monodon
CTGTTAAAGATTTATTTTTCTTATCAAAGTAATATCGAGAGAGAAGGCACAAAGTAAAAATGTGCAGCAAAGATTATTTCGAGAGTGAACAAACTGCTAAATTCATGGAATAATG
>NC_051415.1:5801295-5801415 GCF_015228065.2 Penaeus monodon
TCTTGTGAATGATTGTTGAGGAAAAAACGAAAGAGTTAAATGAGAGAAAAAGATAAGTTATTTGTTATTTCCTAGAATGCGTCTAGGTATCTGTATTCTCGTGCTTAGAGATCATTTGTG
>NC_051415.1:5801723-5802084 GCF_015228065.2 Penaeus monodon
TACATAGTTCATAATTTATGAATGACAAAACTTTTTGTCCATTTCATCTCTCGACATTCCGTGATACATAGTGTGTCATGCATATTCGCATATTTTGAAAATTCCTCTTCCCCTTTAATAAGAGAAACTCATGTTTGTTCTTTCTTCTTCATGTACAATTAGGAACAAAATACATGAGCGTTATTGAATGATAGGGAATATCATTGAGTATGATTTAAGCTAAGAATTGTTTGTATTTAGCTATAACAATGTTACATACAGCTTTCCATACTGAGTACATTTCACATTATATTCTCCAAATTTGTGTGGAGGCTGAACATGTCTTGTCTCAGAGATGCTTTTAAATGCTTGTTCTTTTTAA
>NC_051415.1:5802756-5802917 GCF_015228065.2 Penaeus monodon
TAGATGGATAGATCCTTATCATCGGAAATGATATAAATATATGACGAGAACAGATAATTGTGGAAAAAAACGATAGACATAAAAAGACGAGATACAGTAGCGAAAGGAAGAAAAACGTGATAAAGAATAATAAAGAAAAGCGGAAGACGAAAAGGGGAACT
>NC_051415.1:5803278-5804019 GCF_015228065.2 Penaeus monodon
GTGCCTGGCATTCTATACCGTTTTAACACCTTGTCAGGTATATGATATGAAACTGTCAACACATTCATGTCAACAAGGACATATATTTTTAAAATTTACACGAAGCCTAATATTTGGATTCATTCTGGTTACACAATCAATAACTTTCAATGCTGTGAGAAAATAGCTTATGAAACCGAAAGTTAGTTATATAAACTTCTTTGTGCAGTATGTTAGGAAATGTTATATTACAGTAGAGAATACATGGAATCAGCAGCATAAAAAAACTGGTATACATAAGTTAGTTTGGTTTAGTATATCCATGACAAGTTGATTCTTCATCCAATCAAGTTTCCGTGTTTCCTGTAAGCATTTACAAGCCGTGAATGAGATTAGTCCATCGTATGAATTTAGATTTCGAGAGAGAGGAAAAAAGGACTCTACACTGGGTATTTATTTCATGCTCAATAATTGTTTCATCTGTGTAGTTACATTCTGTCCTTTACATAGAGATTGCAATTATACAGATTCTCAATAGATTTCGCTGAGATGTTTCGCCGTCAATGATTCATCGAATTAAAAAAGAAAATGTTCTGGACTATCATACAGGCGAATTTCTACACAGGCGTGCGTTTGTCAAATTTCTGTAGAGTCTTGTGCTGAAATTCCAGTTAGTGTTATGTAATTCAGATATCGTTTCCCGGGTTTTTAGCACGATTTCTCTTTTAAGCAGAGGGGGTGGAGGCGGGAAATCGTAGGGTT
>NC_051415.1:5804312-5804425 GCF_015228065.2 Penaeus monodon
CCTTCTGATGTAAGACAAACATCTTGTACCTGGAATCATATTCCATGTGACTGGCTTGAAGTCAGTTAATTTTGCATCACATTACGAATCCATGAGAATCCTATTCTAACTCT
>NC_051415.1:5804936-5805052 GCF_015228065.2 Penaeus monodon
CTACCTCTCTAAGTAATTACTTGACAGAGTAATATTGCTGTCACATTAATTTTTATTTCCTTTTTTACGTTCGTCCTGGATTATATAACTACCAGAAAGTTTGAGTTCTTATCACC
>NC_051415.1:5805140-5805418 GCF_015228065.2 Penaeus monodon
ACACTTCATCCATGTCTTTCTTTGAGTTATTCTATTATTATCCTTTATTTAAAAGTATCAGTGGTATATTTTCTCCAGTTCAGTTTACTTGCATTTATCATATGTCGGAATATTCACTGTCTATTTATCTATTTGTACATAAAATAAGACTTGGCAAAAATCATTAATGGCGTGGTTTTCTTTGCTTAAAAGAGATAGTTAATTGAATTATTTAAGAAATGACAACAATTATAGATTTTTAAATATTTTTTCGGATAATCTTTTGATACCGGTTTAAT
>NC_051415.1:5805450-5805872 GCF_015228065.2 Penaeus monodon
AGCATCAAATCTCCACCCATCTCTTACTCCATTTATGGCAAAAAGCATACATCAGACATTAGCGATTAACGTTTATCAATCTGCAATTGCAATCTGTTAAAGCAGATTTCTTTTTCTTATCAAAGTAATATCGAGAGAGAAGGCACAGAGTAAAAAAGTACAGCAAAGAGTAATTCGAGAGTGAACAAACTGCTATGTTCATGGAATAATGACTCAAAAGAGAAAAAAACATAAGACAGAAAATAGGAAATTACAAAAAAGAAAAGAAAAGAAAAAGAAATAAAGAAGGAAAACAACGACAGATAACAGATCTAGTGAGGAAAAAAAAACGAAAGAGGTAAAAGAGAGAAAAAGATAAGTTATTTGTTATTTCCTAGAATGCGTCTAGCTATCTGTATTCTCGTGTTTAGAGATCATTTGTG
>NC_051415.1:5806194-5806345 GCF_015228065.2 Penaeus monodon
TACATAGTTCATAATTTATGAATGACAATTTTTTTTGTCCATTTCCGTGATACATAGCTTTATTGAGTGATGGGGAATATCACTCAGTATGATTTAAGCTAAAAATTGTTTGTATTTAGCTATAACAATGTTACAGCTTTCCAGAAAAAAA
>NC_051415.1:5806505-5806676 GCF_015228065.2 Penaeus monodon
CGAAGAATAAGGTGAGGGGAGAAGAAAGGAGAAAGAGAAGGAGGAAGTAAAGGGGAGAAGCAAGGAGTAGAGAGAAGAAGAAGGAAAGGGGAGAAGAAAGGAGATAAGGAAAAGGACTAAAGAAAAGGGAGAAGAAGGGAGACAGAGAGAAGGAGGAAGTAATATTTTCAC
>NC_051415.1:5806741-5806908 GCF_015228065.2 Penaeus monodon
CCTTTCTCTAAGTAATTACTTGCCAGAGTAATATTGCTGTCACATTAATTTTTATTTCTTTTCTTTTACGTTCTGGATCGTCCTGGATTCTATAACAACCAGAACGTTTGAGTTCTTATCACCATTATTATTATAATTCTTATAAATCTTATTCTTATTATCATTAT
>NC_051415.1:5807406-5807912 GCF_015228065.2 Penaeus monodon
TTATTATTATTAACACTTCCTCCATGTCTTTCTCTGAGTTATTCTATTATTATCATTTATCTAAAAAGTATCAGTGGTATATTTTCCCCAGTTTAGTTTACTTGTATTTATCATATGTCGTAAAATTTAGTCTATATATTTATTTGTACATAAAATAAGTCTTGGCAAAAATAATGGCGTGCTTTTCACTGCTTAACCCGGGTAGTTAATTCAATTATTTAAGAATTGACATTTTTTTTTGTGTGGGATAATCAAAATATATCTCTCTTCTCGTACCGGTTTAATGTTGTTGTTTTTTTAATTAGTTTTCTATCCCTCTCTTACTTAATATATGACAAAAAAGCATAAATCAAACATTAATGATTAACGTTTATCAATTCGCAATTGTAATCTGTTAAAGATTTATTTTTCTTATCAAAGTAATATCGAGAGAGAAGTCACAGAGTAAAAATGGACAGCAAAGATTATTTTGAGAGTGAACAAACTGCTAAATTCATGGAATAATG
>NC_051415.1:5807986-5808106 GCF_015228065.2 Penaeus monodon
GGTTTTGTGACTGATTGTTGAGGAAAAAACGAAAGAGGTAAAAGAAAGAAAAAAATGTTATTTGTTATTTTCTAGAATGAGTCTGGCTATCTGTATTCTCGTGTTTAGAGATCATTTGTG
>NC_051415.1:5808413-5809144 GCF_015228065.2 Penaeus monodon
ATACATAGTTCATAATTTATGAATGACAATTTTTTTTCCATTTCATCTCTCGGCATTCCGTGATACATAATGTGTCATGCATATTCTTGGAATATTTTGAAAATTCCTCTTCCCCTTTAATAAGAAAAACTCATGCTTGTTCTTTCTTCTTCATGTACATTTAGGAACAAGTATAAACAACAGACACATCATATATTATAATCTATAACAATTCATGAGCGTTATTGAATGATAGGGAATATCACTCAGTATGATTTAAACTCAGAATTATTTTTATTTAGCTATAACAATGTTACAGCTTTCCATAAAAAAGAACTGAAATTTGTGGGGAAAAAAACACAGAAATAAAAAAAATACGAGATACAGTAGCGAAAAGGAAGAAAAAAGCGTGATAAAGAAAAAGACAGAAAAGCGGAAGACGAAAAGGGGGGAAAAATGAAATACATTTTTGCAGAAATATGTTATTTTCTAGAACAGGTCAGAAGCAGTCATTTGATTTCTTCTCGTCTATCATTCAATCTTATTTTGGTTTTTGTCTTTCTTATTTCTCTCCTCCCCTCTCATGTCCTCTGTCACTGTCTCCCCGCTCTTTCCTCTCTTGGTGTCCTCTAGTCTGTATGTTCACTCTCTGTCTCTTGTCTTCCCTGTCTTATTCACTTCCGCTCTACCTCTTACTTTCTCTATATTGTATACTTGTATGTGTGTTCGTTGCGGTGGTGCGTCGCCCTTTC
>NC_051415.1:5809230-5809472 GCF_015228065.2 Penaeus monodon
TTGTGCCTGCATTCTATACCGTTTTTTAAACCCCCTTGTCAGATATATGATATGAAACTTGTCAGTCAGATTCATGTCACAGAAGCGTAGTATTTGGATTAATATTTGGTTGCACATCATTTAACCATGAACTTTCAATGTGTGAAAAATAACTTTATGAACACGTAAGTTTCTAGGATTGGGTGGGGGGGTGGGGAAGAGGAAACTTGGTTATGTCGTGTATAAAACTACTAAAATTTATG
>NC_051415.1:5809583-5809832 GCF_015228065.2 Penaeus monodon
CTACTATTGAGTTTTACGATTAACTTTACTATCGACATCTCTGTTTATAATTACATACGTGTTTCACTCCTTTTCACTTTTACCCTTGATATCTATTTCATGTGGCTGCCAGACTTGAAGTCTTTCTGGATGTAAGACAAACCTCTTGTTACCGTGGAATCATTATTCCATGTTACTACTTGTGGCTTGAAAGTCAATTAATTTTGCATCACATTACTATCCATGAGAACCTATTTCCTATTCTAACTC
>NC_051415.1:5810090-5810162 GCF_015228065.2 Penaeus monodon
CGAGGCAAGTACAAACAAACAGTGAAGAAGTTAGTTTATGCCCATTTAGAGAGAAGGATTAAGGAAAGGGGG
>NC_051415.1:5810354-5810517 GCF_015228065.2 Penaeus monodon
AGGGGAGTAAAAAAAGGATTAGAGAGCAAGGGAGGAAAGTTGGTTAAGCAAGGAGGATCAGATAGAATATGTAATCTAAATAAAAGGGAGAAGAAAATTTTTGGATAGAACGGAGAAGATATTTTCACCTAGTCCTTATGTCTTTCTCTCTCTCACCTCTTTC
>NC_051415.1:5810544-5810681 GCF_015228065.2 Penaeus monodon
ATACTGCCTTTTCTCTAGGTTAATTACTTGGCCAGAGTCAATATTGCTGTCACATCAATTAATTTTTTATTTTCTTTTCATTTACCGTTTTCGTCATGGAACTAGAACAACCAGAAAGTTTGAGTTCCTTATCACCA
>NC_051415.1:5810728-5810890 GCF_015228065.2 Penaeus monodon
GGCATCAACATCAACATATCTGTCATTAGTTTATTAACACCGTGCAATTCCATGGCTGTACTCTGAGTTATTCTATTATTAAAAATCATTGCTTTTAATTTAAAAATATCATGTATAGTTTTTCCCAGTTAAGTTTCACTTGCATCTTAATCACATGTTAAA
>NC_051415.1:5810916-5811579 GCF_015228065.2 Penaeus monodon
GTACAGAAATAAGCTTTTGGGCAAAAATAATTAATGGCGTGTTTTCAACTGCTTTACAAACCCACACCCGGGTAGTTAAATTCATTATTAATAAGAATTTACATTATTTTGTGGGATAATCAAAATATAATGAATTATCTCCTCATCTGGTACCGGTTTACTGTGTTATTTTAATCATCACAGTTTGTTGTCTAATCCCAGGAAAAAATCCTCTTTTACTTAATTTATGACAAAAAAGCCATACATCAAACAGTATCGATTAAATGTTTATCAATCTGCCATTGCAATCTGTTAAAGAAAAATGAATTTATTTTCTTATCAGAATAATGTTCGAGAGAAAGGAAGCCCGAATAAAAAAAAATGTACAGCAGAAGATTAATTGGCTGAAAGAATGAACAAACTGCTAAATACGATGGAATACTGAAAATAGAAAAAAGAAAAACATACATAAAAACAGAAAAATAGGAAATTACAAAAAGAAAGGAAAGAAATAAAGAATGACAAGGAAATACAAGAACAGAAAACAGATCCTTGTGACTGATTGTTGAGAGAAAACAACGAAAGAGGTAACAGAAAAAAGAATTGTTATTTGTTATTTCCTGAATGCGTCTAGCTAGCTATCTTTAATTCTCGTGTTTAGTGAATTCATCTTGGGTGCTCATC
>NC_051415.1:5811737-5813169 GCF_015228065.2 Penaeus monodon
TACATATAATTCATAATTTATGAATGACAAAACTTTTTGTCCATTTAATCTCTTGACATTCCGTGATGCATAGTGTGCCATGCATATTCGCATATTTTGAAAATTCCTCTTCCCCTTTAATAAGAGAAACTCATGCTTGTTCTTTCTTCTTCATGTATATTTAAGAACAATTATGAACAACAGACTCATCATATATTATAATCTATAACAAAATACATGAGCGTTATTGAATGATAGGGAATATCATTCAGTATGATATAAGCAAAAAAATTGTATGTATTTGTATTTAGCTATAACAATGTTACAGCTTTCCATAAAAAAGAAGAGAAAATTGTGGAAAAAAAACTACAGATATAAAAAAGACGAGATACAATAGCGAAAAGGAAGAAAGAAATGTGATAAAGAAAAATAAAAGCAGAAGACAAAAAAAAAAGAAAAAAAAGGAAAAAAAAGCAATACATCTTTGCAGAAACAGGTCAGAAGCAGTCATTTGGATTTCTCTCTCGTTCATCTTATTTTGTCTTTCTTATCTCTCTCTCCCTCTCTGTCTCCCCGCTCTCTTTCTCTCTTCCTGTCTCTATGTCTGTTTGTAGCAAACATAGAGACTGTCTCTTGTCTCCCCGCTCTTATTCTGTTCCTCTCTTCCTTTCTCTATTTGTCTGTGTGTGCGTGTCCCTTTCTCTCTCTGCTTGTTTGTCTCTATTTCTCCCTAACTCTATGACTCTCGCTCTCTTTCTATCTTTTCGTGTCTTCCTTTGTGCCTGGCATTCTAAACTGTTTTAATACCTTGTCAAATATATCATATGAAACTGTCAACACGAAGCATACTATTTATATAAACTTTGTGCAGTATGATCGGATATGTTATATTACAGTAGAGAATACATGGAATCAGCAGCATAAAAAACTGGTATACATAAGTTAGTTTGGTTTAGTATATCCAGGACAAGTTGATCCTTCATCCAATCAAGTTTCCATGTTTCCTGTAAGCATTTACAAGCCGTGTATGAGATTAGTCCCTCGAATGAATTTAGATTTCAAGAGAGAGGAAAAAAGGACTCTACACTTGGGTATCTTTCATGCTGAATAATTGTTTCATCTATGTAGTTACATTCTGTCCT
This sequence comes from Penaeus monodon, assembly GCF_015228065.2. Taxonomy (NCBI): domain Eukaryota; kingdom Metazoa; phylum Arthropoda; class Malacostraca; order Decapoda; family Penaeidae; genus Penaeus; species Penaeus monodon. The sequence goes on from NC_051415.1 coordinate 5,812,859, forward strand.
TTGCATAGAGATTGTAATTATACAGATTCTCAACAGATTTCGCTGAGCTGTTTCGCCGTCAATGATTCATCGAATTATAAATGGAAATGTTCAGGACTATCATATAGGTGAATTTCTACACAGGCTTTCGTTTGTCAAATTTCTGTAGAGTCTCGTGCTGAAATTCCGGTTAGTTAGTGTTATGTAATTCAGATATCGTTTCCGGCTTTCTGGCAGGATTTCTCTTATAAGCAGAGAGCGTGGAGGCGGTAGGGTTGTAGGACCGGGGAGGGGAGGTCGCTGTGTTATGGATACTTTGGTTATGTCGTTAT
>NC_051415.1:5813337-5813694 GCF_015228065.2 Penaeus monodon
AGAAAGGGAAATAATGAGAAGCGGGAGAAGAAGAGAGATAGAGAGAAGGAGGAAGGAAAGGGGAGAAGAAAGGAGACAGAAAGAAGGAGGAAGGAGAGGGGAGAAAACAGGAGATAGAGAAATAGATAGGAGAAGGGGGCCTAAAGAGAGAAGGGAAATGGGGAGGGGGAAACAGGGGGGAGACAGAGATGATGATGATAATGGGATGGACAAGGGGAAAGGGAGGAGGAAGGGAGAGGAGGTACAATAAAAAAGGGAGTTAGGAGGGAATGCGATAAGTGAGCGAGATTTCAAATAACATTTCTTTCATATCTTTTCAACTGATGATTAATATATTTTTATTATTCGCTTCTAAAT
>NC_051415.1:5813810-5813900 GCF_015228065.2 Penaeus monodon
GTCTCTCTTTCTTTCAGTCATATAAAACATCTTTATTTATTAAACTACAAGTATGATTAACAAGGGATTCGGGAAATAAAAAAACCTAAT
>NC_051415.1:5814253-5814352 GCF_015228065.2 Penaeus monodon
AATCAAAATTATGAAATAGAAGGGGGAAATACTAAGAAAAAGTGCAGAAAATGAACATAAAGGAAAGAGAAACATTTTTTTTTATCCCTCATCCCTCAA
>NC_051415.1:5814389-5814661 GCF_015228065.2 Penaeus monodon
CCACGAAATCCATTTCACTGAACCGATAACACCAAGGGAAGAATCTCTCACTTCATATCACGATCGACAGATTTACATTGAATATGGTAATGTTATCAAGTCCTTTATTCCCTTTGTGAATGTTTTCAATGTTTGGAAAGCGTGTATACATATGTTAGAGGAATGATTTATTTACATAACGATTACTGAATGCTTGTCCCTTGTCCAATTCGTGCCTTTTGGATTTGGGAGAATTTTACGTAAAAGGGGAGATGGATAACAGTGATAAAAGC
>NC_051415.1:5815226-5815450 GCF_015228065.2 Penaeus monodon
TATACAGCAAACCGACACAAAAAGGAAATAAAAATCGTGGAATTATGCAAAAGAAGTGCAACTGCTGCAAGATATTTCCGCGTCCTGGAAAACGTGCAAATTCCTGTTGCAATGGAGCCTTGCAACAACAGTTAATAAACTTTGAACATAAGGTTTGTTCAAACAATATCTCGAATTCGTGTTAGTCTTGTCCGTGGGTTATTTACGGTCTGCTGAAGATGTGA
>NC_051415.1:5815806-5815890 GCF_015228065.2 Penaeus monodon
GTAAATGGAGAAAACAATACATAAAAAGAGGAATACAAAAGTCAGTAAAACTTAAGACTCAAAGAAGCACATGTGGTTTAAGGC
>NC_051415.1:5815916-5816059 GCF_015228065.2 Penaeus monodon
GCACGAGGGTTACGTCCTCACTATATGAATCGTTACATAACCATAAAGAAAAGATTTGTATCGTAGTTTATTTTTTAAAATCATGTATAACGGTTTTAAATCAACGTAAAAAATATATGCTTATTAAGCTCAGAAGGATATGA
>NC_051415.1:5816200-5816436 GCF_015228065.2 Penaeus monodon
GTAGGATATGGGTCTAGTCATGAGGGGTGAAAATCTCACTAGTCTTTCGTAATAAAGCATTTTCCTCTTACTTTTTGCCGCTGCAGTCTTTCACATTATTACACAAGAAATCAGCGTGTAAAAACTTTATGTAGTGAGGGAAAAGTTTAAAAGCAATTTTGATACAACACTTTTCTGCGGAGCGCGATAAGGGCCTTTTATGGCTTCCGGTATTATGCCAAGGATATTTTCCAAAG
>NC_051415.1:5817141-5817209 GCF_015228065.2 Penaeus monodon
CTGTTGCGCAGGTGTGGACGACCGGTTCAGATCGCTATAGAGGACCATCATCCATACGACCATCATCC
>NC_051415.1:5817574-5817646 GCF_015228065.2 Penaeus monodon
GCTTTCTATTCATCAGTAAATCAAATTAATCGGTCATCCTATTTACCTACCAGTTAATCAATCAGTTTATTT
>NC_051415.1:5817676-5817810 GCF_015228065.2 Penaeus monodon
CAGTATATACTATATGTATGTGTAAACTCTTGGTGACTGTCTTTCCTTTCCATTTCGATAAATTAATTTCAAGCCAAAGGCGTTATGATACAAACAATGAAAAACATGAATCGTACAAATAAATTAACGTACAA
>NC_051415.1:5817841-5818076 GCF_015228065.2 Penaeus monodon
CAGATATTCAAGAATTGAATCGCACTTGAATAAGGTTCGGAATCACATCAGAAACTCAGTTATTCGATCATATGAAGAATCACTCACGGGGGAAAATTTTTTCACATGATTACATTTTATACACAAATACGATATATATTGCTATATTGTATATAAACTTCGAGGGAAAAAGGTATGGAATTGGAAAATTTGACTCGCATGTTTTTTTCTCTCCGTCCAACACGCTTTCTCGTAG
>NC_051415.1:5818343-5818943 GCF_015228065.2 Penaeus monodon
AACCCTCTCCCCCTTCTCTCTCTCCGTACACTGAAACAAGTGTATCGAACAACGAGGAGTAAGGGTGATGCATTCTGAGCTTGAACACGAAGCGAAAACTTTGGAAATTTAGTACGTAATAAGAGGTAGCGCTTCATCTATCATAGGGTAAGTGTGAAAAAAAGAAAGGAAGAGAAAAAGAGAAGCTGAGAATAGAAAAAGGAAGATGAAAAAGATGACGAAACGGAACGAAACTCTGGAAATCTAGTACGCATTAGTAAGTGCAAAGAAAAAGGAAAAGGGAGAAGCTAAGAACAGAAAAATAAAGAAGAAAATGTGAAAATAAAGAACGAAAACGTTGAGTGATAAGAAGTAAGCATCTCGTCTCGTTTGTGAAAGAGTAAATGACGCACATGAAGAGGAGGAGAAAAAATAGAGGCGAAAAAATGAAAAAAAAAAATGAAAATATAAATGGCTAAAGCATCGTGTGTTCTTTCCCTAAAGCTAAATCATGTGTGTAATATATTGCGGCGGGGGGGGGGGGAGGCAAGGTAAAAAAAAAGAGTTATTTATAAGTATCTTTATACAAGCGATGCGTGGCCGAAAGCATGTGTGGGATTA
>NC_051415.1:5819280-5819479 GCF_015228065.2 Penaeus monodon
CGATAGCTAAAGAAACAAAGAACATTTCACAAGGAAACTCAATGATAGTATACGAGAAAACACGCAGCACTTGTCTGCTAATTTATCATCGCGAAGAAGTTTGGCCATTTCTTACGATGAGCCTGCAACAGAAAACGGCGTTCTGAAGCTGAACTTACTCAGGCTGTCTGTGAGGGTGAGTAGATTCAAAGATATAATT
>NC_051415.1:5819571-5819748 GCF_015228065.2 Penaeus monodon
TGTATGGGAATGTTGGAAATTCGCATAGTTTTGTGATTTGTGATTGCGGTTTGTATGGGGTTAATTGTATATGTTTTTTTTTATGAGGTTAATGGTTTGTATGGCTTTTTATTATCATATGTGTGGGGTTAATGGTACTGTGTGTATGGTCTGTTATGGTTTATATGGGTCAATTAC
>NC_051415.1:5819801-5819916 GCF_015228065.2 Penaeus monodon
GTTTGTTAATAGGATTTGTATGGTATTGATGGTGTCTGTATGGTTCGTTATTGTGGTTTGTATGAGCCTACTGTTCTTTGTAATGTTTATTTTGTAATGTTTATTTCACTGCCCT
>NC_051415.1:5820164-5820234 GCF_015228065.2 Penaeus monodon
TAAAGAAATGGGTTCGTTGGTAGGAATAGTTCGTTTTTTATGATGTGTATGGGATTAATGGTTTGGCTCA
>NC_051415.1:5820601-5820774 GCF_015228065.2 Penaeus monodon
CTATTTTACGAATTAATATCTGTATCTAATTCGCCGTGGTATGTGAATCCCTAGAGAAGAGTAAGATGGAAAGTGAGATACAATGTTATATTTACGAACTGGTTTCATTGTACGAATCAAGACGTGAAAACAAATGGGATTTAATCAGGAGTAGATTGTATCCCCCTCCCTAA
>NC_051415.1:5820852-5821153 GCF_015228065.2 Penaeus monodon
TACACTATGCAACTCTACCTTTGCATAATGTTTCGTAATAGTGTCTGATTATCATTTCAGGATTGAAGATTGGCACTGTTCGATGTAAAATAGCGTAACTGTTCAACATGCAAAGGTAAAAATATTGCATTATTGCATATCGGATCGTGTATCTTGTCCATGTTTAATTTCTACCTATGTATGAACTATTTCCGATGTTTATATTTTGGTGTTTGTGAAACAAAACCAGGACAGGGGCTATTTATGGCAACATGCATGAGCAATATAAGGCTGTGTTGAAAAGTATTTGCATTTTACACAA
>NC_051415.1:5821934-5822371 GCF_015228065.2 Penaeus monodon
CCAACAAAGTCTATAGCAAAATCACCGGATAACTTCCCCGCGGGCGAATCACAATCCGCCATTCGCTCCCTCGCAGAGATGACCCATCGACACCGCTCTATGACCGCAATCGAGGTCACCAGGAGCCGCATGACGGTAACATGTCGTAAAGTATAATAGCTGACCTTATTTTACGAGCCTGTAACCTCCCTTCGAGCCAGTATAAGTCAACCAATCCCTTTTTGGAATAGGTCATTGCTGTGATCCGTCCGTGGTAAACGTTTTTTTTTATGGATATTGTGTGCAACGTTTGTAGGGGGGTGGGGTGGGGGTTGTGGGTGCGTAGGGGGGGGTGCGGTAGGGGATGAGGGGGTGTGGTGGATATGGAGGGGTGTAAAATGCTGGTTCGGATGAGGGGTAATTTCGGATATTCTCGGTGGAATTTACGATAGCTGTAC
>NC_051415.1:5822961-5823175 GCF_015228065.2 Penaeus monodon
CCCCCAACCCCTTCCCCTCTTTCTCCTTCCTTCCCCCTTCTCCATCTCTCGTTTAATCCCAAACATACTTTCAGCCACGCATCGCTTGTATAAAGATACTTATAAATAACACTCCATTTTTCCCCTAACCCCCCCTAACCCCCCCTTCCTCAAGCAATATATTATACCATGATAAAGCTTTAGTTAGAGAACACTCGGCGCCTCGGCCCTTCTT
>NC_051415.1:5823242-5823317 GCF_015228065.2 Penaeus monodon
CCGTGTCACATTTACTCTATGATAAATGAGACGAGACTCAATGTATTTTCTCTATTTTTTTTTTCTATATTCAGC
>NC_051415.1:5823342-5823414 GCF_015228065.2 Penaeus monodon
AACACTTACTCAAAGACAAATGAACCGCTACCTCCTTATACGAATTAGAGGTCCAAAACTTTTCGTTCCGTA
>NC_051415.1:5823459-5823675 GCF_015228065.2 Penaeus monodon
ATCTCTCTACGTAGCTTCTCTTTTTGACTTCCTTTTTTTCCACTCCTTCGCACGTACTCTTTGATTAATGAAACGCCACCTCTTATTGCGTACTAAATGTCCAAAGTTTTCGTTCCGTGTTCAAGCTTAGAATGTATCACACTTATTTCTCATTTCCTGGTACACAGGTTTCAGGCATTCTTTCTAAAAGGGATTCGGTTTGTGTTTGTTACTATC
>NC_051415.1:5825393-5826093 GCF_015228065.2 Penaeus monodon
ACAGGAGAGCCAATCATCCAAGCTTATATTATTCATGCTGAGTGACCAGAGAGCATGTTTCCTGAACCCGGTCTCCCTCCAGACTTTATCTTTTATCGCAAAAGCAAAAGCCGAAACACAAATAGGAAATGCGACGAGGGTATATATATGGAGATCTGATCGAATTCTAAAATGGATTTTTTTTTTTGAATTGTGTTCGAAGACTTATGATCTACCTCTTATCTGAAAAAAATACAGTATCGTTATCATTTACTACAACAGCTGTTGGCCACACTATGTCAAAAACAAAAACAGCAAAAACAAACAGTATATGGAGTGTTTGACAATCTGTACATAGACAGACATCAATTCTGACCTCCCCCCCCCCAGCAAGAAATAAAAATTAAAATCATTTCCATTATTTCCGAGAGTAATGCCGCTCCCTTGTTCACATTCTTCGTATCATTTGTTATTTACAGGCTTTTCCAGTTCACTTTATCATATTCTTTTTTTCATTTATTTAACAGTGAGATATGCTATTTCAAAGAAATCTAATACACTGTGTATTACTGTGTATCGTGCTGCTGTTACGATTAATTTTGTAATCATTATAATTTCGTATATTACCATTTTATTGGCTATCATCGAGACGTTTGATATCAGGAATATTGTGCGGTGTAAGTGCAGTACATTGATAGTCATTGCTTTCGATGTGTCTACA
>NC_051415.1:5826400-5826474 GCF_015228065.2 Penaeus monodon
TAGATGCTTTGGAGCTTCCGTCGTGAGAAGTGCTCCCGCTCCTCGCCATCGCCGTTGAAGAACACGCGAGTAAT
>NC_051415.1:5826947-5827133 GCF_015228065.2 Penaeus monodon
TACACAGACCTCTATAAATGGCTCGTCCTTGTCCTACACCAGTAACTCAAGAATGTGCCCGCCCAAAAACACAGTGAGAATGACACCCCAAAAAGGAATCCCTCACACAAGCCCACAAGTCACGATTCCTTCCACGTCAAAGGCCCCAATTCACACTCCTTCATGGAGGTATACCAGCTGACACAG
>NC_051415.1:5827255-5828217 GCF_015228065.2 Penaeus monodon
ATAGCTGACCCTGAAACCCTAGGGCTCTAACTCTATGCAAGAGAGCGACTACCAACAACTAGCGAAACTAATCAAAGAAGGCCAAATCAAATTACAATACATCAACCCAGATTACAACTATGAGGATAAGGAGGAAAAAATTAAGACACCAGGATGAATCAGTCCAGATCACTCCCGAAGTGATAATGGAAGTTATCATAAATCAAATGTATTAGAAATATATTTAAGGCAACTCTACACTAATAATACAATACCCAGAGAGAAGCAACTGATAATGAAAAGATTCAGAATCATCTAACTTAATACACTCTCATGGACACTGCGGAGAAGAAATGAGCTTGCAAACCTGTAAAAAGATAGCGACCAACTTTCACGGCCGAAAATCATCTGAAAATATTTAAATACACATGCGCACCGTGTACCAAGCATCAAAAGCAACATAAAACACAAAGTCATAGACGATTTTGATGAATGCCTAGTAGCTGAAACAGACTCAACAACAGGACCTGTAATACTAGGCACTTGCTCTTGCCACCCAGAAGACCGTACATGTCATAAGGAGATCTATCCAGCCTCCTTTGATATAACAAACCAGTGTTTACTCTTGGAGGCTTTAACGCCAAGCATTGCATCCTTGGACATGAGAAAAACAATGCTGTCAGTTTCACTCCAGGCAATCTAATTAGCAGAGGAAGGATGGCATTACTAGAGCCAGACTTTCCAACATATACAACAGACAACAGCGCAACATCTCCAAATCTGGTAACAGAGAACAAGCATGCTCACCTAAACATACAACTTGAACCATGGAAAGCCCGCACGAGTAACCACCTTCCCATAAATGCAGTAATAAGCACAAACCCTATTCAGAATCCAAGTACCCCGAGATTTGTATACAAAAGAACAGACTGGAATAGGTTCAAAACCAGACTAATAAACACAACCATTTCTGAACTCAGTGG
>NC_051415.1:5828252-5829469 GCF_015228065.2 Penaeus monodon
GTTTGAAGACCGACTCTCAGCCGAGAGGGTATGTATTCCAGCCAACTCCTTTAAAACTAAACCTCATCCCATTATATCTCTACAGTTAAAATTCTAAAAACATACCAACACATACGAGAAACAGCTAAAATATTAGGATGGACTAGGTGGCTAGATTACTAGATTACAATCTACCTGACCCCCTCTGCAAACAACGTAGCGACTTCCTCAGTGAGAAATAAGCAAAGATAAAACTTGGAAATACTCTTGGAAATTCATTTGACCTAAAAAAGCGGGGTGCCTCAGGGAAGTGTTATCTGACCCAACCTCTTCATCATGTATCAGTATAACTCGCACATGTCACCTCCAATATCAAATTTAAGGTACATATTTTATGCAGACGATATCACTCAAATCATAACTCACCCAAGCAAATCCAAAACATTCATAGCAATACAAAAACAAAGAGCGATCGTACCAATTAAAAGGTGCCACGAAATAATTAGAATATATTAAAGCTTAATCAGACCAATTCTGGAGTATTAACCAATGCCTCTACATACACACCAAACAACAGTCTCCTTCAAACTACAAGCACTGTTCTGGGCAGCTGATGTCAGATATCCAAACACCCCTCTGCCGAGCACTTGCATGAATACCCCCAATTAAGCCTCTCATCATCCGCCTAAAAGAACTCGCAGACGAAACATAATAAAGATTAGAAACCCTTGAAGAAAACACTACATGAAACAAGAAACTGCACAAATCATTCCTCAAGACCACTCTCACAAACGGTGGCCAAGAAGTCATCCTCTAAGAAACACCATTTCGGCTCCTATACTCGCGACCCGACCTGCAGCCACGAAATGTCAACATAACATTCAGTCTTGGGTACCATCAGACGACTCTTCAGATGATGATATATAAATAGATGAGAAACTGTAAACAGACAGCAAATAAATAAACGCTCAAATTTTATCATTTTGAATTCTAAATACGAAAAAAAAACCCAGCTTCCAGTAATCTCCCCAGATGTCTCCTTACCATGAATGCGAACCTATGCAATGTAAAGAGACACAGGGGAGGCGGAGCCAGGCCCTCTATCGACCAATCAGAGCCTCCCGATACTCGGCACGAGAGGTCACTGGAGACGAGCTGATCTACAAACTCGTTTCGGAAGGCTGGGTATCGGTAGCATGAGTGCATGGATTCACACGCATGCAGTCGAGCGAGCGGGG
>NC_051415.1:5829581-5829712 GCF_015228065.2 Penaeus monodon
ACACCTGACGGAGCTCTTGACACCTTCAACCTGTACATATTAACATGCAGCAAAAGGGCCTTAAGTAAATACAGTAATGAAACAAAGGTTAGCAGCAAAAGTGGTGAAGCTTCCTAACTTTAATCCTCAGT
>NC_051415.1:5830843-5830962 GCF_015228065.2 Penaeus monodon
CCTTAGAAAAAAAAAAAAACGACCGCAGAATATGACAAGGATGAACAAAGCTTTCATGAGAGAAATCACTGCATTATTATTTACATTTCTTTTTTCTTTTTTTTCGTCTTCTTTCTCAC
>NC_051415.1:5830992-5831120 GCF_015228065.2 Penaeus monodon
ATAAGAAGGATACGCTTTTGGTGATATTGCTGTTCGAGGTAATGGACGCAGTGAGAGGGAAAAAATATTTCATTTTTGGTTTCGCACAAAAGTATTGAATTCCTTTTCCTCTTCTGTTGTTCTGTCAA
>NC_051415.1:5831703-5831883 GCF_015228065.2 Penaeus monodon
CGAGCTTACATGTCAACGGAAGAAAAAAACCCTCAGACTTCTGTCCACTAATATTTTATTGCAAAAGAAGTTGCACCATTTCTCACAGCGAGCCAGAAATGGGAGTTGCCTTCGGAATCCACAATTGAGTTGGATCGCTTGAGGTCCTCGAGCGCCAGAAGTTGAAAGTGGGGCCAAATC
>NC_051415.1:5832313-5832481 GCF_015228065.2 Penaeus monodon
GAGGATGAAGATGACGCATGCAACCTCAGCCTACATAAACCATCATCCTACATAACTAACCTATAAACCCCCATTCTACATGGCTGCTTACCTACATAACTACCTGCATAAATCATCAGCGTACATACCCCACCCCCCAAACCTACATACCATGAGATACCCAACTAC
>NC_051415.1:5832687-5832959 GCF_015228065.2 Penaeus monodon
AGAAATAGCTAAAAAGACTAAAAAAAAAAGTTTCTTAAAGAAAATAACGATATCAAAGACATCAAAACTTCAGTTGACGTTTAGCGTTGCATAAGTGATTACAAAACTCCAGACTTCGTTAAAGATTAGCCAGGAAACTCTTAATGCGGGAGCGGGAGAGTCTTTGACTTGAGGGGTGGGAGGGGGGGTGGGTGAGAAGGGGGTGGGGGGTTGTTGGGTGAGGTGGATTGGGGGGGTGGGGGGTTAAAGAGGAGGAGGGAGATAAATCTGTT
>NC_051415.1:5834010-5834181 GCF_015228065.2 Penaeus monodon
AAAAATGCCGTACAACTTAACGAGGAAAAGGAAGGCCATTTATCATAAAGTTTAACGTACATGAATTAAAAGTCAGGTTTTATTTTCGACAAAGGAAGTGAAACGGAGTTGCTAAGTCACCGGGTGCAACTTTGTGAGATTTAATTTAGGATAATGAGGAAGATGAAGAAG
>NC_051415.1:5834367-5834791 GCF_015228065.2 Penaeus monodon
ACAACCAAACGAAAGAACACAGAAAAAGAGAAAGAAGTATCAGAAAAAGAATAAAAAATGAGGAAGAAACTGGATAAGAGAGACCCTCCCACCTGACAAAAAACAGGGTTGCAAACATGTGTTAATTATGGACGCAGCGCTGCCAAAGGCATCCACAATTTGCGGCTAACACTTGCCAATTGGCCGAATTGATATTGTCATTAGAACTCGACTCTGAAATTACCATTAGTTATGAGGTTTCATTTATGCGAGTGTTCGCTCCCGCTGAAAGGCTGTTGTGCTAATGTGTCGATTGGGGTTTTGTATCAAACGCCCAACGAGGTATTGTTGTACAGAAAGCGCTGTGAATTCTTTATCTGTTTACATATTTTTTTTGAGTGTGATTGCTCATTCTGGTGTTGTGTGTGTGTTGTTAGTGTTGGTC
>NC_051415.1:5835069-5835596 GCF_015228065.2 Penaeus monodon
TATCTTAATGGAATATTGGAATTAAATCACATTTTAATTCTGCTTTCTCGTCTCTTATGCAAAACCTTTCCTTTGGATAAAAACTTCCCTCATAATAATTTCCATTCGTCTTTGGATTATTTCTGTCCTTCAGTAGTATTTATTTCTTGTTTTTTTGTATTTATTTTTTTTGTGATTTTATTTGTGCTTTCCTGTTAGCAAAAAGTTTCGTCCATTTGTTCACCACCTTTTCCTTTCCCTGTTCATTTTCCGGTGAATTTGATCTTTTTGGAAATAAAGTGAAAATGCGGAGAAAACCCGTATTTTGTTCTGAGAGTGACAGCCCTTTTTTTATCTTTTATTTTGATAGATTTACATGAATTAATATCATTAACGTGAGAAATTACTGTATTACATTAGCCTAACACCGCGCCTGTCTTTGCCTGGGAAATCATCTTATAAAAGAGTTTGTCATAAGTGTCATTACGTGTTTGTTAACGTTCGATAATGAACATGTTTGGCTTACGTCGTGCCGCCCCCCCCCACTC
>NC_051415.1:5835635-5835756 GCF_015228065.2 Penaeus monodon
CGCGCTCTGTCCCCCCAAGTTGGTACCTCTGGGTTAAACTTTTCCCATATCATTGTTTTTTCTACTTTTTTAATATGAATACTGAAGAGCAAGCGAAATCAATAGTGTCCAAGGTTTAACG
>NC_051415.1:5837079-5837234 GCF_015228065.2 Penaeus monodon
TGCCACAGATGTTTTGTGATTTGTTCTACAGAAAAGAATGAACCATAAATCCACACCAATTTTTTTTCGAAACGATTTTGTTGGCAGAACTTTATGCTATATGAAATGATGGCAATTAGTCCGTTGGCGTGCTCATTAAACTGAGCTTTCAGACT
>NC_051415.1:5838250-5838490 GCF_015228065.2 Penaeus monodon
TATGAATCTCCTATCAAAAGCAGAGCTATGCGAATATGCCCGTTTAATAACATTGTAAACGAGCAAATTGATAAAACTCACGCCTGTCCCTCACCTAGATTATTCACTGAATTGAATTTTGATGTACGAACTCGTGAGTACGAACGAGCTTTAAAAAAACCCAAAAAACTCAATTTTCTACCTATGTTTGTCCAGCTGCTGACGCTGATTTTCAGTTTTGTGATATGGAAACGATGAGTG
>NC_051415.1:5838513-5838873 GCF_015228065.2 Penaeus monodon
ATATAGTGTGGCTTGCAAAATATGACAGTTATATGGGTGACTAATATTCTATTTTCTCGTAAAGTACTAAAAGTTGCAATAGCAATAATAGCAATAATCGCCTTTATTACATCAATATGATTGAAGATTACTGATATAATTTTCGGCCTGGTAACTTCTTCTATATCACCAAAGGGAATATTCTTAATAACATTTTCTTTTTCGCGTCTCAAGTTAAAGTATTGCCAAGTTTGGGAAACTTTTCAAATTCAATATCTCAACTGCCTCAGTAACTTTATATTGGAACTGTTGATCTTTCTGCCTCGAGAAGAGTTTAATTTTTCCACAGCATTTTTTTTTTCTTCGGATGGATCCAATAAG
>NC_051415.1:5840347-5840456 GCF_015228065.2 Penaeus monodon
TCCCCATCAGTTAATAAACGAAGAAAATCTGCGGACAGCGCAGCGGTGCAGTGCGACGATTAGAAAAATTTCAAACCCAAATTAGGATGGTGCGTGTTTTGGGGGTGAT
>NC_051415.1:5841254-5841363 GCF_015228065.2 Penaeus monodon
AAATTTGTGAACCAATTCTTTGCGGCAAATGAAAAAAAAAGGTATAAATTTTTGCAATGGTAGCATTTCTTGATTGTGAAACTTTCTTCTTTTAAAAATTTTTTCTACA
>NC_051415.1:5841664-5841763 GCF_015228065.2 Penaeus monodon
CAGGTTTTTGTATAGTAGTAAAAAATAATAGCAATATCTCATTTATATTGATGTTAAAAAATTCAACATCGGAGCCGGGTAGACGAACTGAAATATAGT
>NC_051415.1:5841944-5842116 GCF_015228065.2 Penaeus monodon
AATCATACAATAGCAAAAACATAACGTGTGGATATTACGTACCGTAAATGAAAACTGTATTGTCTAAAGGCATATCATTACATATTGTAATGACTAATTTCAGTTCGTTTTTTTTATTGTTTGTATATCGAGTTATACAGAGACGTGGTGAATTATGTTGTATTACAGATGA
>NC_051415.1:5842425-5843042 GCF_015228065.2 Penaeus monodon
CCTCTTGAAGCGAGCGATCAGAGGAGAATGAGAGCAAATACCGATAAGAAAGAGGGGATGCAAGGGGAACGAGAAGAAGGGGAAATGGTGAAGATGGAAGAACAGGTAAAATCAGGATAAAGAAACGGGGGATGAGAAGGAGAGGAAGGAGGTGTACGATAGATAGAAAGGCGAAGGAAAAGGAAGGAGAAGGAGGAGAATAACATGGAAGCGAAGGAGGAGAAAGAGATTTGGAGACGAAAAGCAAGGAGGAGAAATGGAATGAGAAAAGGAAGAATAAGAAAAAGGGGGACGAGCAGCAGAGAGGAGAGGGAGGAAAGAAATGAAAGAGAAAGGAGAGATGGCGGAGGGGAAGGAAAAGAAGGAGAAGACGAAGGAGGAGGATGAGAAAAAGAGGGAAGGGGGGGAAAAGGGGAAGAAAATGGAGAAGAGAAAAAAAGGGGGGAAAAAAAAGGGGGGGAAAAAGGAAATTAAAAAAGAGGGAGAGGGGAGGAAAAGAAAAAAAAGAAGTAAGGGGAGGATGGAAATAGAGAGGGGAGAGGGGAAGAGGAGAAGGAAATAAAGGAGAGGAGAAATGTAACGCGAATTTTAGCATTTGACTTACATAATATCTAATT
>NC_051415.1:5843065-5843251 GCF_015228065.2 Penaeus monodon
AAAAAAACATAGGAAAAGATTCTTCTATAAAGCAAAATAGAGAATAAAGGAGAATGAATGCGAAGCGAACATAAGAAAATCGAGAAGGAAAAAATAAAATACTTTTATTTGTGAAGATTTTTGAAAATTGCCCTTGTAATGTGAATAGATCGAGAAACCGAAAAAAAAATTGCATATTGATGCAAA
>NC_051415.1:5843389-5843682 GCF_015228065.2 Penaeus monodon
AAAAATCGACGCCCATTCCTGAAAAACTGAATAACACTATTTTTTTTTTGCAACAAATTAAATATCATTCATAGATTTCCCGCATCATATTAGTCTTCATTCAAAACCCATTCGAATTTCAACTGATATTTCACGTAAATTTCAAACAGCATGATTTATAATGTGAATCTCTGGGTCTAGTATTTAGGCAAGTTAACTGTTAGTAAACGGGATGCTGAGGGTGGATGGAATATTAGATAAAACAATAGTAACAAAGGTAGGTAATAAAAGTCTTAATCGAATGGTATCATTAA
>NC_051415.1:5844224-5844377 GCF_015228065.2 Penaeus monodon
ATACTGGCCAGCCTTAACAAACCACCGACGCAGTCTACTCTGCAAAATGGTAACATCTTAAGGCAGTTAATGTTCTGCAAATGAATGCATCTGCAACGTTACCGGAATAAGGGTGAGAGAGAAATTACGTGCATGAACAAGAAGTATTAACAA
>NC_051415.1:5845397-5845564 GCF_015228065.2 Penaeus monodon
ATGCTTGGAATTCATGCAATCGTGCTATGACTAACGCATTGCTGAAATGAGAAATGTATTTCGAAATAGTGATGGACAATTATCAGTTGATATGTATTAAAAATTATATCGGTTCGTGATTGAAATCCTGGAACACCAATTTATAGCCTCGTCATCGCTGTCGTTTA
>NC_051415.1:5847764-5848062 GCF_015228065.2 Penaeus monodon
TAGAAAAACTCTGTTTAAAACCTCCAGCAGAGCAATTCACCTTCCACACCGGCATAAGAAAAGCTATATTATCCCGAGACCCAGACAATCCCAAATGTCTTGATATGTATGCAGCCTCTGTACTACGGCAAGATAACACACTCCAAGATCACGTACAGCCTCTGCAACACCCGCCCTCGGACATGTTGAGGACGTGTGTGAGGTGCTGACGTGTGGAAAAATCGTGAGGTACAATTTTCATAAGAGTCCCTGGGGCATCGAGGGAATGTGTTGTTCGTAGTAGTATTTGTGGTTGTGG
>NC_051415.1:5849330-5849505 GCF_015228065.2 Penaeus monodon
ATGGCGCTTCTTCCTTCATAAACCCTCAACTGCTTCCTCCTCATCCACACAATGGACTCATGTCATCCTCAATGGCTCCCCTCACTCATGATTCGCAAACCTCATTTTCATTTTCGATTTCCAGCGACATGCTCCTCTGATGAATATTCAACGGCAAGGTTGCTCTTTTTTGGGG
>NC_051415.1:5849963-5850068 GCF_015228065.2 Penaeus monodon
GCATGCGAAAAACGTAGAGCGAAACGGGCTGTCCGAGTGCAGCTGGTTCTGTATGCTTATTTTCTTTTCCATCTGTTTTCTCTAATATCTGTGAGAACATAGTTA
>NC_051415.1:5850299-5850386 GCF_015228065.2 Penaeus monodon
GCATATTTATAAGTAAAAAAAAAATGGATATTGTTTTCTCAAATTTCGCTCCAACCGAATACCTATTTTTTCCTCGCACCTGATTCC
>NC_051415.1:5850590-5850882 GCF_015228065.2 Penaeus monodon
TCTCTCTCTCTCTTCATATGATTATCTTTATAAGCTCCTTATTGTGGAAGCAAGGAAATGGCCGACAGAAATATTTAATTCTTTATTTTTTTCATGTAGAAATATAACCCGTTAAGTGAATAATCCGCGTAGAAAAGACGGCTGAAAAATCCAAATCCTGGATTTGGTCACAGTCTTTTCACTGACGAGAGATACATGATTAAAACGTGTCAATCTTTTATGTATAGAGAAAGGCGTAGCACGCCTATGGCAATATTGCACTGCAACTAAATACACTCATGAATGATAGTGA
>NC_051415.1:5851465-5851772 GCF_015228065.2 Penaeus monodon
ATTGGAGCATTATGCTTCCCTATTCATTTCATTTCCTATTCAACAAATCTGCTCAGTTCAGTAAATATACCCACCATCTCCACTTGCAACAAAGCACCCATTGTTCACTATTTCCTCTGAAACTGCAACGTTTCGGAGAACGATTTAAAGTGATTGCATGGTCCAATGGCAGGCTTGCAAAGAAACTCATAAATCATTGCAATGATTTAAGGATGCAATGAAGACTCCTCGCTGACAGTAATAACAAGTGTCTAATAAGGATATATGCTGTTTATTGCGACATTAGTGTCTTTTTGTTGAAGGGAAA
>NC_051415.1:5852409-5852570 GCF_015228065.2 Penaeus monodon
TCGTTCCAGACTCTCCTAAAACAATTACAGATTACTGCGCTTCTCCGATTGCCAAATGAAAGCGCTTTCGGCCGCGTGCGAGAAATGGATCGAGTAGCAGAGGGATTAAGTTAATGTGTTTAAGTCTCACTTCTCTTCCTATATACACCCTATGATTCGAT
>NC_051415.1:5852806-5852923 GCF_015228065.2 Penaeus monodon
ATCTATCTATCCAGTTATAGATCATTCCGTTATTTGAAAATGCATTCGGTTCCCGTTGCTAAGTTTTGTCATCTCTGTCTTTCCAAAAGGAGGATTACGGTGCAAAAAAAATCGTGT
>NC_051415.1:5852963-5853348 GCF_015228065.2 Penaeus monodon
TGGAAGCTGAATATTCAATTTACAGCATCAATAGTCTTTTTCTCGAGCTCAACGCTGATTGGCCAGCCGCGTGCATCAAGAACACGTGAATAATCCTACAACAGCTGACCCGGGTGGCGCTGCTCTTATAAACTCTGAAACCGGTCGATACAGATAAACAAAAGAGCATCAGTTTATCCTCCATCTCTAATTGGTTCAAGAATTAAAGACTAATCATCGAACTGCACCGTTTCGCAATCCAAAGGAGATTATGTCTTTTAAATTGGCACATAAGTTAGGCGCAATAGACTGACTTTATGGGAGAGAGAGTAATATTCTCTATATATACAATATATACCACATACTCCCTTATAGATTTACATATGGATGTAATCGAATATGCAAG
>NC_051415.1:5853520-5853862 GCF_015228065.2 Penaeus monodon
GGGCTTAAAACACGACCTATATCATTTCTTGCAAAGAAATGACCAGAATCGTCGCAACGAATGATATCAATCAAGGCATTAATTCCATCAGACCAGTCGTGAAAAAAAACCCGAAAGAGACTCAGAAACGGTATTGGGAGAGACTTAAGGTTTCGAATTCCCTGCCTGGCCCCGCGACCGGGATGCGGTTTCGGGAGCTTATTGGCGAAGGCATTAGATTCTCTTGCGGGAAAATGAGCTTCCTGTTGCGGAGAGACGCAGGGGGATCGGGGAGTCGCTGAGGAATTGAAGGTTTTATCGTGAGGGATTGTGACTCAAGGGGAGAGAGGGGGAGAGGAAAAT
>NC_051415.1:5855334-5855619 GCF_015228065.2 Penaeus monodon
ACAGAAGACCATTTGCTAAGCCACACTGTAAAGGTTTCCTTGTTATTTTGGACTCCAATCCGCACCGAAAAATGGATAACATTTTACTGTTCGTTCGGAACAAAACAACCACAGCTCTTGGTCTTAAAAAGCGGAAATAACCCACATAATCCTTAATGTGTGATGGCTTTAAGGGCTCGTGGGTTAGAGGCAACGCGTGTTTTGAAGCCAAATTCTATTTTGAAAAAGATTTCTTCACCTGTGATATGCCATTCTTTAAACTTCCGATCTATCTATCGATGAATG
>NC_051415.1:5856171-5856246 GCF_015228065.2 Penaeus monodon
CATAGTAAAACAAGACTTATCACTGAAGGATAAACCTGACCCTCATTCCCTTTAATAAAGCAACATTCAGCTCTT
>NC_051415.1:5856624-5856770 GCF_015228065.2 Penaeus monodon
ACCTGCCGTCGGCCGGGAGCGGAAGTGACGCAATCCCGAGTAATAAGGTCACCTGCGAATGACGTGGTTATTACAGCTTTCAATTGTCACAGGTGCGGCAGAAAACGAGAGGTCAGGGGGAACCAAACTTAAAAGGGATATAAATG
>NC_051415.1:5857051-5857181 GCF_015228065.2 Penaeus monodon
ATCAAGAGTAAACAAACAAACGGAGAGAAGGCGATGGTTGCAATTATTTTAATGGTATTGACCAAAAAAAAAGGAAAATAAAGAAAAGGTAGAAACATTTTAGTGAATGAAATATCGGGTGGTAAGAATG
>NC_051415.1:5857318-5857433 GCF_015228065.2 Penaeus monodon
TAATGTGTATTTGCGTATGAGTGCTTATATATATATTCCTCTCCCCTCCTTTCTCTCCTTCACAGTTCTTATTTCATCACGCTTTCCTTTATTTTCCAAAACACACTCATATTAA
>NC_051415.1:5857715-5857791 GCF_015228065.2 Penaeus monodon
TGATGCATCGATGATGGAGATTCGACGAGTTCCAGCAAGTTATAATAGCGAAATCTCAGGTTCATGGTTTTTGCAT
>NC_051415.1:5857968-5858796 GCF_015228065.2 Penaeus monodon
GGCCATTTCTAATTTTCGTTCATTTCGCCCGCCAAATGCAAGCTTATTTTCTCGAGCAAAATTTAGTGTTTCCAGCCTTAGTTTGCAAAGTTGCATCTGATTACTGCATAAAATTCTGGTGGGTTATATGTATTTGAGAGGGTGACGGGAGGTGGTGGTGAGTATGGACGCTCCTGTGTCCAAAGAGTGAATTTATGTAAAATGTTCATGTGTCTATTTTTGTGAAAGATTGTGTATGTATGTGTGTGTGTAAAATTTATGCATAGAATTATGCGACTAGAGGTTTGTACGCATTTTTGCGTGAAATTATGTGTGGGGGGAAAACTGTGTGAAGTTAAGGGCGTATGCATGTATGCACGCAGAACCATGCGTATACAGGTATGTGTGCTGATTTACAGTCTGTGTGAAAGACTGTGAGTGTATGTACCTGCTTCTGTACCTGGAAGAGATTGCATAATCGCATGCGTGCCCAGGCATGTACGCAAAAACAAAGGGTGTCTAACGTATGAATCTTAAATATTCACATCATTACTGTGGCCTATATAATAAGATTTACACAAAAAAAGTCAATTGGCTTCCCTCATACATGTTGAAGTGCACGAGGATCAGAAATAAAAGAGCTTAAACGTTCCTTTAAATAAAACAACGTGACTGTAAAGGTGTATAGAAAGGACAAAGAGACGAATAAAGCAAAGGGAAGTCTTAATGGTATTAAAACTTTAAGAGGGACTTGATATTGTCATTTTATATTTCATTTGCTCTGTAGAATTGCATGCTCTGTATTTCCTTTCTTCTTGATAAATATTTTGCCATTTAGCTTACTGTGGT
>NC_051415.1:5858853-5860763 GCF_015228065.2 Penaeus monodon
CGGAAGATAATTTGTTGTGAGAGTGATCGATGTGTTGACGCTCATGTTGAGACGATGAGCAATTTGCGCTTAGTTTATGAATTTCTTTCAGTATTCTGATCTCCGTTGGAGGAACCACTTGCTGTGTTGTTCACGTGGGTGTTATGCTAAAGAAGTTGTTGTTCGCCCTTTTATTCAAGAAAGTTCTTCCTTCGTCAGGGAAGGGTTTCTCCCCCATTCCTGCTCGATAAAGACCGCTTGACGTCCGTTCTTTTCGTTCTCCTGAAGACTCGTCGTTGGTGGGAGACAGGATGCGGACTCTGTTCTCTCTCAGGGTGGTCCTCATCTTCTCTTGTCTGCTGGGGTTTTTCCCGTATACCGTCAAGCTGAATCCTCCCAAGATCACCTTCAAGAAATACCTGCTTGCATACAGCATTGTCTACATATCAATCACAACCACCTGTGCGGCTTACATACTTTCAACAATCTTGTCTGTCTTGTTTCAATCCAGGTTTACTGTCAAGAATATCACGACCTTTTTTCAGATGATGGCGGTGGTCTATCCCGTGTTTCTCTATCTGTACAGTATCCCACGAATCGGAAAACTTAAGGATATTGTGCAACGCGTCCTTCATTCACGGACTTGTCTAGATAATTCCTTGCTTAAGACTTTGGATTGGCTGTCACTCGTCTGGTTAATAGTTACTTGCGTGGAATGTGTTTACGCGTGCATCGTTGATATGATTATGACACACACACAGTATTACGTACCTGTGGTAGTGGCTTCCGACCTTTTGGTTCTACCTGTATTTTCTCAGCCTACAGTTTTATACCATGCTTTGATGAGACTTATTACTCTGTATTTGAAAGCAACGTTTGCTCCTGTGGATGAAGCTATTCTCTTGGAAACAGCAGTGTTTTTAGTGTCAAGAAAGGCCGATTCACATAGCTGCAAATCTACCGAGGAGGTTCAGCACAGTCCCGACTCAGCTTCCGCCATCGAGAGACTGCGATGGGTGCAACTTGGCCTGTGCGATCTCGACCAACTGCTAAGGGATATGAACGACCACTTCGGGCCGCTGCTTTGCATCTGCCTTTTATCGGATCAGCTGTTGGGGATTGTATTCCTTCAGGACGTCATCTCCAATCGAAACTATTCCATCTTCCTGTCCTTCGTCATCGTCCTTCTTGCCCTCATGAGGATATTCCTGGTCATGAACACTCCAGGAATGTTCATTAGAGAGGTAAGGCGTTTCTCTACCATTAAATGAATAATAACGAAGGAAAACCTATTTAGAGCTGTAAGGTTTATGAAAACTTGTTATTGATTTCTTTTTGCAGAGGGAAAAATGGCAGAACAAAATACATTCTCTAAAGCTAAAGAGTACCTCAGTTCCTCTCAAGGAGAAGGTAAGTGAAGGCGAGAGAGTGAGAGGATTAACCAAACTGTATTCAGTATACCATTTGTAAGAAGCCAATCTAACTATATAAAATAACTTTGACTACTTTAATATGAACGAGAATAAGTATCTATAATCTAACATTCAACATTAACCTCACTCGTTTCTTCTTCTTACCAGCTGAATGAGATAGAGGATGACCTAGCAAAGTGTCCGAAATTCGAGGTCTGCGGCCTCTTCGAAATCGGCCGCCAGTGCTTGCTGCCTGTGAGTATCCTTGCATAGGGAAGGCGATTAAAGACTTGTAAATCTCTATAAGGGTGTGGAGACTTGTATTTATTTGCGTGTGTGAGAGTGGCTGTACGTATGTATATGATTATATAATTTTGTTCCGTAGTTCATTGTATCTGAACCTTCTTTTCTTTGCAGATGCTCACCTTCACTCTCTCTTACTTACTTCTTATGGCGCAATTTGTCATATCGGAAAAGTAGTTCGATTCCAGCGCTGCTACATCGACTCCTGCTTTTCAC
>NC_051415.1:5860787-5860963 GCF_015228065.2 Penaeus monodon
CGATGGTTATATTTCGCACGTGTACTTTTAAAGCATAAGACCTGCCCAGGATAAGCTTTATAAGAACTATAAGGCCTATATAACATCGCACATGACCCAGAGCTGGTCTTTATGCTCACTTCATGAGTACGACTGCAGTACGTGGCTTGACTGCGTGATGATGTTCTACAGCTGGT
>NC_051415.1:5861000-5861105 GCF_015228065.2 Penaeus monodon
TTCTTTCTTTTTTTATACATTTGTCTTACCGTTTTCGTAATGCTTCAGTTCATAGTGAACTCTTGTTTGTTGAATTGCGTGGTACAAGGTCAACATATAATTCTA
>NC_051415.1:5861610-5864759 GCF_015228065.2 Penaeus monodon
GCAAGGAGACACTGGAAAATAATGAAAACAAAAAATAAATGCAATTTTAAAAAATCACTCTGTCGTTTTGTATCCCCAGATGAAAAAATGAGACATACAATTCTTAAATATTCTCCAAAAGTCGTATGTAGCATGAAAAAGAAATGCACATTGATATATATAAATTTCACAAGGATATGATAGAAAAAATTATACTAGAAGCCATACACAAATAAAATAGATTCATGCAAGCGAAATACACAACCATACTTCCTATATAATCTATGCAATGCAACAAAAATCAAAAGAACATATAAGTCATTTACATCTGTCAACTAAATAGAGAGTTCATTTATTTGGAATAACAAAGAATCTATTAGAACGTATTAAAAAAACGAAAAAGAAAAGCTGAAATTGATCGAGACGAAACATCTTCTCTTTTCTTTTTATGTTTAAAAGTGTGTTTGTCTCGTCTGCGAAGTGAGGGAGAGAATGGATTGAGTTTCTAAAAGAGACTCTGTTTAAAAGGAGATTGGATATAATAAGAGCATCATATCAGCATCATTAGGGTCAACATCAACATTTACATAAAATTGACATATTTATATATAGTTATGTGAGATTTTTTCTAAAAATACGGACGTTCCTGTGTCTAAAGAGTGAATTTATGTGAAATATTTGGCTATTTTTATGTAATATTGTGTGTGTGCGCGTAAAATTATGCGTAAAAGTATGCGAGTAGAGGTATGTACGCAGTTTTGTGTAAAATTGCGTGTCTGTGTGGAAAACTGTGTCTATATCTTTGTGAAATTATGAGTGCATTCTAGTATAATATTTCTGCGTATATAGGTTTGTGTGGTGATTCGTAGTGTGTGTGGAAGACTGAGCGTGTACGTGGTGGTTCTTTGTGAAATTGTGAAAGTGCATGTATGTGGAAAAGATTTTCGTAATCGCATGCGTGTGCAGGTATGTAGCAAAATCCTAGTGTGTGTCTCGAAGTGTTCATGTGTGGATCTTAAATGTTCTCACCATTACTGTTGCCCATCTGATAACGTTTACATGATCATTATTGTTTTTTGTTTACAACAAACACTCACGGCTTCCCTTATATTATGTGTACATATTGAAGTGCACGATGATCAACAATAAAAACAGCTATAAGGAAAACCAAGAAAAAGGTACATAGGAAGGATAAAGAGGTGGATAAAACAAAAGGTAAGAGATAGTGACATTAGAACTATTACAAGGTATCTAATATTAGTGCTATTTGAATTCTTGTTTGATTTCATAATTAATTTGATTGTAAATATCTTTCTGTGCAATTCCTTTCTTCTTGAGGAACATGGTGGAGTTGAGCTTTCTATGGCATAATATTGATGAGTATTGATAAAGTCAACAGGGGTGTGGTCTTTAATATCAGTATTACGGAAGAGTATTGTGCGAGTGATCAATGTGTTGACGCTCATGCTGGGACGAGAAGCACTTTGCGCTGGGTCTACAAGTAAGTTTCAGTGTTGTGATCTGTGTTGGAAGAACCAGTTGCTCCTTGGGGCAGCTGAGTGTTTTGGTAAACAAGCTGTTGTTCGGCCTTTCATTCAAGGAATAAGTTGATCATCAGGGAAGGGTTTCTCCCCCGTTCCTGGTCGATAAAGAAAGCTTTCCGTCCGTTTTCTTGATTCTCCTGAAGATTCGTCGTTGGAGAGAGCTAGGATGCGGATTCTGTTCTCCCTCAGGGTACTCCTCGGCTTCTCTCGCCTGCTGGGGTGCTTCCCTTATGCCTTCAAGCTGAACCCTCCCAAGATCACTTTCAAGAAGTACCTGCTTGTCTACAGCATAGTCTACATGGCATTCACGATCATCTCCGTGAATTGCATGCTTTTCAATAGCTTGCCTTTCGTGTTTAAATCCGGGTTTACCGTCAAGAATGTCACGTCCTTTATTCAGATGACGTCGATGGTCTATCCTATGTTTCTTTACCTGTACAGTATCCTACGAATCGGAAAACTAAAGGATATCGTACAACGTGTCCTTAATTCACGGATTCATCTAGACAATAGCTTGGTTAAGACTTTTGATTGGTTGTCACTGGTCTGTTTAACAGGTACTTGCGTGGTGTGTGTTTACGCGTGCGTGACTGATCTGAGTACGGGACATACACAGTATTATATACTTACGATAGTGGCTTCCGACCTTTTCACTCTACCTGCATTTTCTCAGCCTATAATTTTATACCATGCTTTGTTGAGACTCATAACTGTGTATTTGAAAGCAACGTTTGCTCCTGTGGACGAAGGTTTTATTTCGGAAACACCAGTGTTCTTAATGGAAAGAAAAACCGATTCACAAAGCTTTAAATCCTTCGAAGAAGTCCAGTACAGTCCCGAATCTGTGTCCGCCATCGAGAGACTGCGATCGGTGCGACTTGGCCTGTGCGACCTCGACCAGCTGCTGAGGGATGTGAACGACCACTTCGAGCCGCTGCTCTGCATCTGCCTTTTATCGGATCAGCTGTTGGTGATTGCATTCCTTCAGGATCTCATCTCCAATCGAAGCTACTCCATCTTCGTGTCCTTCATCGTCGTCTTTCTTGCCCTCATGAGGATACTCCTGGTCATGAACACTCCAGAGATGTTCATTAGAGAGGTAAGGCGTTTCTCTAACATTAAATACTTAAATGCATTGAAGGAAAGCAACCCATATAGAGCTGTAAGGTTATGAAACCTCTTGTTCTGAGGGTCCTACATTTTATAACCTCTTTTTTGGCGATTTCATTTTGCAGAGGGAAAAATGGCAGGGAAAAATTCATTCTTTAAAGCTTAAGAATGCTCCAGTTCTTCTGAGAGAGAAGGTAAGTCATGGCGAGAGAGAGGGAGGAATAACTAAACTGTATTAGGTATACCGTTCATGCCTAAGTAATCTAATGGTTATATACAATAACTTTTACTCTGCTATGGCATGGACGAGATTGAGTTCGTATGGTCTAACTTATAACACTAACAGCATTACCTTCATAACTCTGCGTCACTCGCTTCCTTTTCTCACCAGCTGGACGAGATAGAAGATGACCTGGGTAACTGCCCCAAGTTTGAGGTCTGCGGCCTCTTCGAAATCGGCCGCCAGAGCTTGCTGCCTGTGAGTATCCTTGCACAGGGAAGCTGATTAAAGACTTC
>NC_051415.1:5864913-5865402 GCF_015228065.2 Penaeus monodon
GATGCTCACCTTCACTCTCTCTTATTTACTCCTTATGGCGCAGTTCATCATATCGGAAAAATAGTTCGATCCCAGCGCTGTCACATCACTTGTCTACGGCTCTCGGCTCCTGCTTCGGTGTTGCTAACAAATCCCTCCAAATCATAATCTGTACTGTATAATTTCTTTTTTTTCAGAGCTATTTTTATTTATTTTTTTTATGGTCATAATTCCCATGTATACTTTTAGAGTAGAATAAGCTTGCGAATGACAAGACCATATAACACATAGCACATAAGCCAGAGCTGGTCTGTATCTTCACATCTCGATTACGATTGCAGAATGTGACCTAACTTAACGGTGCTCGTTCTCTGAGTGTTGTTTGTGTATCTTCTCACCCTTTTCTGAATGTCTCAATGTATAGTGAATCACAGCCGACGCAACTCTTTCTTACAAGGTCAGCGTTAGTTTAACCTTTCTTTTGTGTGTTTGACCATTTCTAAAATGTGA
>NC_051415.1:5866027-5866131 GCF_015228065.2 Penaeus monodon
AACATTGTTTTATAAACATGGAGGAAACCTTGACACATAAAATTAACAAATTGAATTGATTTTTCAAACTACCAAGCGAATGAGCTCTTGAGACAAAACACAGT
>NC_051415.1:5866156-5866628 GCF_015228065.2 Penaeus monodon
TCATATACATACGCATTTTTAGACGAACCTCCCGCGGGGTTTTCTTGCCTTTTTGTACTAGGAGATAGAGATCACAAACTCATCAGTCGTAACATTCATTTACTGAAGAATTCGACCTGCAATAATCCACAAAATAAAAAATAAAAAAGGAAACCATATTGCAAATCATTCCAAATATATAGGACTTAACATCAAGTAAAAATAAAGTATCATACGAAGTGAAGGTGAAAAAACAGAGAAATCTGATTATATAAATCACTAAGTGAATTATACAGTTTCATGCAGAGAAAATGTTTTCCATAATACACAAATTGCTAACATAACATTTGCCGTAGGAAAATATCAACATTTAATACATTTAAACTTTACACAAGATCACAGAATTACATCGTACAAAAATATGGGCTCCACATTATATCTGTCAAAAAGAGATTTTTAGCCTAATCTGCAGTAACCATGTGTCTTATATAAC
>NC_051415.1:5866981-5867217 GCF_015228065.2 Penaeus monodon
ATGCTTCCTAAAAACATTATCAATAACATACCTAACAGATAACACTCCAGTGCCTCCACAGCCTCTGTTCCTTGAGTCCTAGCAGTCGAGCGCACCATCACTTCGTCACCGGCGCGCTGGCCCTTTTGGCCGAATGAACACAAATATTCGAGGAGGGGATTACGTAAACACCCGACGATACATTTTGCTTTGCTCGTATATTATTATTTTTTTTTTCTATAAAGTACATGATAATC
>NC_051415.1:5867331-5867504 GCF_015228065.2 Penaeus monodon
CATGATAATCGAATCTTGAATAGCCAAAACAGGCATATCTCGCTGAAAATAAATCTTGGTTTTTGTTTTCTAGTCGAAAGGGAACAAAGGCCACACAAACAAAAGACACTTGAGATGCGCATCATAAAATATATTTGCTTTCTTCTGAAAATGTTCCATATTTTACAATGTTC
>NC_051415.1:5867549-5867697 GCF_015228065.2 Penaeus monodon
CGAATATCAACCTAATGATATACATTTCATCCTCATATACATTCGCTCTGTCTTATGAGAAAGGGAGAAAGGCGAAAGTTCAAAGGTTCATGGGATTTGCATTACGGAATGAGATAATATAAAGCGTATTCTCCAGTTAATGTGTGTG
>NC_051415.1:5868773-5869000 GCF_015228065.2 Penaeus monodon
GTAGCAACAACAACCTGACAGAGACGGAAACCTTTTAGTCACAGCCTGTAGCAAAACCTCTCAAGAGAATCGGTTTGACGAGATCTGAGCGAAGGCAAAGATATCGACCCGGCGGTCAGGTGAGTGTATTGGATATAGCGTTTTGTGGGTTATATTATTATCAGTACTAATAACAGGATAAACCATAGCTTGGTATAGAAGGAATGGTAGTTTTGGAATTGAGGTGA
>NC_051415.1:5869132-5869285 GCF_015228065.2 Penaeus monodon
TGTGTTTGCTATGAATTCAGGAACAGAAAAGTCTCTTATTTATTATATAACATGCTATAAAACCTTTAATAAAAAAAAACTCTGCTATACAGTCGGAAAGTTATTGAAAAAAAAACATAAAGAACATCTAAGGAAAAATAAAATACCAATACA
>NC_051415.1:5870046-5870202 GCF_015228065.2 Penaeus monodon
AAATATTTAACTCTTGTAAATTCGTTGACGTTAGCTGCATAAAACAAAAACAAAAAACGTAAGAGCGTTTTATTCCCTGCAGAGTCACAGCCAGAATATTATAGAAGAATTTGTGGAAAAGACGAGATAAACCCAGAGAGACCCACCTGGCATCAC
>NC_051415.1:5871158-5871319 GCF_015228065.2 Penaeus monodon
GGTCAAAAGTCTTACTTATCATCGTGGGGGAATGAACTCAGTGGTAGGGTACTGTACAGGACACCCTACCACATCATCTCGCGGCTTAGAATGCATTTTCCTCCACCGGCATGTCGAGGGTATTCAGAAAGATGAAATGCCCATAATGTCATAAAAAACGT
>NC_051415.1:5871771-5872785 GCF_015228065.2 Penaeus monodon
CTTTGTAGGTCTATCCACGAATACAATGACGTAATACATTCCTGATCGCCCAAAGGCCAATGCTTTGTATTCTGTCGCGTGTTAGAAGGAGTTATTTGCTTTCCATTCATTCTATTTCGTGTGGGTAAACATATGAGTGAATGTATCAACTCGTAATTCCAGTCGACAAATATGTAATTCGTTGGGTAATAAGAAAGTTTGCCATTTACGTCTATGTGGTGTTTGGAAAAATGTGCTGCTTTCTATTCAGTGTTCCTTGGTTCGTGTTCTTTATTCATTTGTTATTCCTTCTATCCTTTGTCTTCCTCTTTTTTATTTTCTCTCTCCACTTTTATTTATGTCATCCGACTTTAAATTGTCATCTCTTGTACCAGTCAGGTCGGGACGTCACGCCTAACACCCTGAAGGTGCCGGACGTCCCGAGATCATGACGTCATCATTTGCGGAGCCAATCATCTGGCTTAGAACTGACTTAGCCCCAGAATCCTCCAATGCCCGCTAGCTCGAGCTCCATACATGCCAGTTGTTAGAATTTATTTTAATCAATACGCAAATTCTATTGCTTAACAGGCGATAGTCACCAGTGCTGTTTGTTCTCTTGCAGATTTAGTATCCATCTGGATTATTATTTTAACGAAAATACAATTTACAAGCTAATACAAGATAAAAACTTCGAGCACATCTGCAGAATTTCCAGGCGTAAACACTATGTCCAGAAAAAAAAAAATTGTTGACTACACTACTTCATATATGAAGCTAATAATTTTCATGAAATTAAAATTTCATATGCTTTATCTACGTTATATAAATCCTAACTCAGTGGAATTATACTTTTAGATTATCTGTGGATATTATTTTCACTGTGTCTTTAAAAATCGAGTATTTAACACAAGATTGACTTCGGACATTGCTTGGAAACGCTGTCACCACACGAACAGCGAAGTGAGATGAAAGCATATTTCTTTTTATCAACAATCGAGATACCTTGCATGTAATTACTTGATATACTTGGGT
>NC_051415.1:5873020-5873850 GCF_015228065.2 Penaeus monodon
AGCCTCTCGATTATATATACACATATATACATTCTGGACGTGCTTCCCACAGCGCCGTGAGTAGATTGAGGTAGGACTGTATCACCACACCTTTTGCGCCTGGCAACGGCATTCCCGCTGGACAATCACCAAGGTGTGACGTCACACTTTCAAAGTCAGGACGTCCAACTTGTTGCTAAACGAGAAGACATCCTTAGTTTTTTTTTCCCCGTTTCTCCCTTTTATTTTCTGTTCTTGTTTCTTCCCATTTTTTTTTCGTCCCCATTTTGTTTCTCTTCCTTTTCCCTTATCTTTCTTTTTTCTATTATTTGTATGTTATTTGTTTATATTTTTCCTTTTTTCTCTTTTATACATCATATGTTCTTTGCATTTAATTTTTCATTTCTCTTATGCCCTTCAATTTTCTCCATATTTCTTTCCTTTTATTATTTTCTTCGTTATTTTTTTACATTTCTTATATCTTCTCTTTTCCCCTCTCGTCTTATACCTTATTAACCCATTCTTCCCATTTTCTTTCCACTTTTTATCTTTAATTTTCTTATCCTCTGTCTCTTGGCACTAACTAGAACAGTTGAATCCCAAGCAAATAAATAAAAAAATGTACATCTGAATACGATAACAGATAAAAAAAAGAAAATGCGTTTAGACCCCCCCCCCACACAAAGTTGACCCTAATCAAAATAATTATATGATATCTTTAGTCTATTTAATCTAATCCTTAATTCACAGGGGCTCTTAATGGATCTTATTTCACTTTCTCTGCGACTCCGCACACGAGAAAGTAATCATTTAAGAAAATCAGCTTATATATCTTCCTAGGTTCTTTCAGC
>NC_051415.1:5873872-5874282 GCF_015228065.2 Penaeus monodon
AAAGAGTTACTAATTGATTATTTGCTGTTCTTATTGAATAGACTATATGTTACCTCTGTTAATGGGCTTTAATCGACAACGTGTTGTTTTGATGAATGATAAATTTGATCGGCTGTGTTATTTTTGGTGACTTCTATTGTGTGTATTATGTTAGGAAGTATGATTGTGTATTTTGCATGTATTAGACTGTTCTATTTTTGTATGGTTTCTAGGATACAATCTATCACCATTGTTTGCGAAATTTATACATAACAATTTTTTATGTTATGTACGCAAATTTTTAGCTTGATTTTTCGTTTTCTCCCGGTTGGGACTGTGGATGCTATTAACAGTGCATGAATCAGTCTCATGAATTGAGACGTATAAATTATGTCTCAATTTTTCTTTGTATATAAAAAACGAACATAGGA
>NC_051415.1:5874312-5874633 GCF_015228065.2 Penaeus monodon
GTGTGTGTGTCTAATATCAATCAAGTGCAGAACCCACTCTCAAACAGTTCAACAGGCTAAACTTGCGTCAGCTCTGATTCATTATACATTGAAACATTAAGAAAACGATAAGACAAGATGTAGGGAGAAGAAGCACACGGTTTTATCATCTAAAAATACACATGTGATATATCATACGTTCATTCTAAATTAGTGACTTACAAGCACTTCTATAACCATCTTTTCTTTAAACACTCTGAAGGCAAAAAAGGAGACAAAAAGTGATGAAAATATAGACTGTGACTTGGAGGGATCTCTTAGCAACACCAAAGATCCGTAGAC
>NC_051415.1:5876273-5876416 GCF_015228065.2 Penaeus monodon
CGTAGACAAGTGATATGACAGCGCTGGAATCGAACTATTTTTCCGATATGACAAACTGCGCCATAAGGAGTAAGTAAGAGAGAGTGAAGGTGAGCATCTGGAAAGAAAAGAAGGTTCAGAGATAATGAACTGCAGAAGGAAAT
>NC_051415.1:5876473-5878965 GCF_015228065.2 Penaeus monodon
CTCCACATCCTTATAGTACCCAACATAGATAACAAATCTTTGATCACTTTCCCTGCGCAAGGATACTCACAGGCAGCAAGCACTGGCGGCCGATTTCGAAGAGGCCGCAGACCTCGAATTTGGGACACTTTGCCAGGTCATCCTCTATCTCGTTCAGCTGGTGAGAAGAGGGAACGGGTGACGTCAATGTTAGATCATATAAACCTATTCTCTTTCATATTATAGCAAGGTCATAGTTATTTTATATGATTTTTAGATTAGCTTGTCAAATGGTATATTGAATACAGGTTGGTTAATCCTCTCGCTCTCTCGCCCTCTCGCCTTGACTTACCTTCTCCTTGAGAGGAACTGAGGTACTCTTTAGCTTTAGAGAATGTATTTTGTTCTGCCATTTTTCCCTCTGCAAAAAGAAATCAATATCAAATGGGACCTCGGAACAAGTTTTCGCTAACCTTACAGCTCTAAATGGGTTGTTTTCCTTCATTATTGTTTATTTAATGGTAGAGAAACGCCTTACCTCTCTAATGAACAATCCTGGAGTGTACATGACCATGAGTATCCTCATGAAGGCAAGAAGGACAATGAGGAAGGACAAGGACATGGAGTAGTTCTGATTGGAGATGAGATCCTGAAGGAATGCAATCACCAACAGCTGGTCCGATAAAAGGCAGATGCAGAGCAGCGGCCCGAAGTGGTCGTTCACATCCCTCAGCAGCTGGTCGAGGTCGCACAGGCCAAGTCGCACCGATCGCAGTCTCTCGATGGCGGACACAGATTCGGGACTGTACTGGACTTCTTCGAAGGATTTGAAGCTGTGTGAATCGGCTTTTCTTTTCACTATGAACAACGGTGTTTCAAGGTGAATACCTTCTTCCACAGGAGCAAACGTTGCTTTCAAATACAGAGCTATGTCTTAATAAAGCATGGTATAACATTGCAGGCTGAGAAAATGCAGGTAGAATGAAAAGGTCGGAAGCCGCCATCATAATTATATAATACTGCGTGTGTCCCATACTCAAATCAGTGACGCACGCATATACACTTAGCGCGCAAGTAGCTATTAGATACACGAGTGAGAGCCAGTCCAAAGTCTTAAGCAAGGAATTGTCTAGATGAATCCGTGAACGAAAGACGCATTCCACGATATCCTTAAGTTTTCGGACTCGGAGGATACTGTAAGGTAAAGAAGCATAGGATTGGCCATCGACATAATCTGAACAAAGGACATGATATTGCTGACAGTAAATCCGGTTTGAAACACGAAAGGCAAGGTGATAAAAATCATGTAAGCCACATAGATGATCGTGAATGCAATGAAAACCACGCTGTAGACAAGCAGGTATTTCTTGAAGGTGATCTTGGGAGGATTCAGCTTGAAGGCGTAAGGGAAGCAGCCCAGCAGGCGAAAGAGGCCGAGGAGTACCCTGAGGGAGAATAGAGTCCGCATCCTCGCTCCCTCCCGCGAAGAGTTTTCAGGAGAACGAAGAGAACGGACGGGAAATTATATTTATCGAGGAGAAATGGGGGAGAAATTCTTCTCTAACGAACGAAGTGCGAAGAACAATCTTTTCTCTGGTGAACGAAGAACGAAGAAAACTTGTTTAGCAAGAGCACCCGAGTTAAGTTCCCAGCTGCCCCAAGAAACAAGTGTTTTTTCAGTGGAGGAGAGAACACTGTAGGTAACTCGTAGACCTACCGCAATTTGTTCGTCGTCATAATATTTGTGTCAATACATTGATCACTTCCATAACATATTTTCTTACGTAATACTGGTATTACAGGCTATTTATCCTGTTGACATTATTAATACTCATTAACATGTCATAGAAAGCTGAAGGTCACGATGCTCTTCAAGGAGAAAAGAACTACAGAGAATGTTTTTTCCAAGCAAATGAATTATGAAATGAAACATAAAATCAAATAGCACTAATATCAAATCTCTAGTTTTAATATCATTGACACTTATCATATGCTTTCTCCATCTATTTATTCTTTCTATGCACACTCCTTATGTTTTCTTTGTTTTCTTCATAGCTGTTTTAGTTCTGGTCATCAATATGTACAGATAATGTGAGGGAAGCCGTGTGTGTTGTAATTAAAATAGAGTGCTCATTTTTAAGTCTAGCGTGAAAGTAATTAAAGTGTAGATGTTATTAGATGAGCTGGAGTAAATGTTCACACATTTAAGGATCCACACACGAACACTACGCACATGCCTGTGCGCGCATTTTCCCCCATACGCATTCGCAACTTCACAAAGTAGCAGGCACTCGCAGTTTTACAAAAAAAAAACAAAAAAACACCTGTATGCGCATGCTTTTATGCAAGAATCCATACGTACATACACGCATACACTCCTAATTTCACACGGGTATTCACAGGATTTTCCAAATATACGCTTAGTATTCCACAAATGTGCACACAAACTTCTATACGCATGCATAGATAGATACATCTATACAGTTGTGTCAGGTGCGCCGTGAATTACCTTG
>NC_051415.1:5879228-5879897 GCF_015228065.2 Penaeus monodon
ACAGCACAACGCTAAAAACAACAGTGAATGAATAAACGATACCTTTAGGCGGGATAATTCCCCGATGAACATGATTCGTTCATCAAAGCTCTGCCATCATTAACCTCTTCAATTCACAGTAAGGTTAAAAAGCTTCCAAAATTCCCTTCCATTGAGCCTCTTCTGAAAAAAAAAAATCTTTGATGATCACCCTAATCACTCCGTCCGGTTTGGGTCCCAAGCATTGAAAATTAGTCTAGCTAATGGATACCAAATGACAATAGGATATACTTACAACCAACGTCTGATGCGTGTTTGTAAAAGTGCTGTGTTTTATGCATTGCTGTTGTCCATAATTCAGACCCATTTTCCATGAAACAGAGAAATCTCTTTCAACTCCTCTAATGCGCTAATAGTGAGAAACGGAGAGAAATAGATAAAAAACAGCAACAGATTTTTGTTATATTTTTTTTCTTATTTTATCGTCGATGAAATTGTGATGTGAGTGAATGTAAATCATTTTTTAAAGATGATCATATGTATGTACAATATACAAGCATCCCTAAACATGTATTTGTGTGCCTGCTTTATTGTAAATATCTTAATTATAACTGTATAGGTATGAGCTCAGCAATATAGTGTTGGGTTTGAAACCGCGAGGTCCCGGATCCACGCCTGCTCAGTTCCTTT
>NC_051415.1:5880056-5880135 GCF_015228065.2 Penaeus monodon
CTTTGCTTTTTTCAGATATTTTTTTTCTCCGTCTTTTTATATTAAAATCGTCTTTTTTCATCTTTCACCTCATCTTTTA
>NC_051415.1:5880429-5880621 GCF_015228065.2 Penaeus monodon
GCAATGTAAATGTTGATCCTAATGATGATGTGATGCTGTTACTCTACCTAATCTCCCTGTATAAAGAGTCTCCTTAGGACAATCACTCCATTCTCCCCCCGACTTGGCAGACGAGACAACAATTTAAACAATCTCCTGGTGATCCGTCTTGGTCTATTTCAACTTATTTCTTTTAGTTTTCTATTAGAAGTA
>NC_051415.1:5880750-5881045 GCF_015228065.2 Penaeus monodon
AAATCCGTTTTTTTAAATGCTCTGTTCGTTTTATTTGTGGGTTGTTATCATCGCGTATTTCATACTTTTGTCTTTCGCTCCATGAAGCCATCTTATTTATGTATATTTTTTAGATACAATTATAACCTGATTTTCAAGTTTTGCGATTATTTTTTTTGAACTCTTATTTTATGTTATAATTTTACTTTCGTAAACTCACTTCTAGCTTTTATTTAACGTCTTTCTCGAGGTTTGCTTTTGGATTCATTTTATTTGCATTGCTTTCCTATTTTTCCATGTTATTATTCAAACAACC
>NC_051415.1:5881453-5881930 GCF_015228065.2 Penaeus monodon
GAAACTTAAGCTGTCCTTGTACTACACAATTCAACAAGCAAATGTTGCATCAGCATGATTCACTATGCATTGAGACATTGAGAAAACGGGTAAGACATAATTCACGAAGTGAAGATAAAGACCAGCTCTGGGTTACGTGAGATATGTTATATAGTCAGTTAGTAATTATAAAACGTATCCTTGGCAGGTCTTATACTCTAAAACTTATACATGCAACCATCGACTAAAAAAAAGTCTGGAGGCAGAAAAATACATGAAAATAAATAGATGAATAAAAAGTGATAAAAATAAACAGATTGAGACTAGTTAGCAACACCGAAGCAGGAGTCGAGAGCCGTAGACAAGTGATATGATATCGCAGGAATCTAACTATTTTCCGATATGACGAACTGCGCCATAAGGAGTAAGTAAGAGAGAGTGAAGGTGAGCATCTGGAAAGAAAAGATGATTCAGATACAATGAACTACGGAACAAAAT
>NC_051415.1:5882018-5883922 GCF_015228065.2 Penaeus monodon
GAAGCCTTTAATCAGCTTCCCTGTATACAAGGATACTCACAGGCAGCAAGCTCTGGCGGCCGATTTCAAAGAGGCCGCAGACCTCAAACTTGGGGCAGTTACCCAGGTCATCTTCTATCTCGTCCAGCTGGTGAGAAAAGGAAGCGAGTGACGCAGAATTATGAAGGTACTGCCGATAGTATTATAAGATCATATGAACTCATTCGCTTTCATTCTCTTAAAGCAAAGTTAAAGTCAGTGTATATAATTTTTAGATTAGTTTGTCATAAGCTGTATACATAATACGGTTTGGTTATGCCTCTCTCTCTCTCGCTCTGACTTACCTTCTCGCTCAGAGGAACTGGAGCATTCTTAAGCTTTAAAGAATGTATTTTATTCTGCCATTTTTGCCTCTGCAAAATGAAATCACCAAAAAAAGAAGTTATAATATATAAGACCTAGGAACAAGAGTTTTCTTAAACCTTACAGCTCTATATGGGTTGCTTCATACAATACATTTAGTTTGTTGATGGTAAAAAACGGCTTACCTCTCTAATGAACATCCCTGGAGTGTTCATGACCATGAGTATCCTCATGAGGGCAAGAAGAACAATGACGAAGGACACGAAGATGGAGTAGCTTCGATTGGAGATGAGATCCTGAAGGAATGCAATCACCAACAGCTGATCCGATAAAAGGCAGATGCAGAGCAGCGGCCCGAAGTGGTCGTTCACATCCCTCAGCAGCTGGTCGAGCTCGCACAGGCCAAGTCGCACCCATCGCAGTCTCTCGATGGCGGACACGAAGTCAGGACTGTACTGGACTTCTTCGAAGGATTTAAAATGTGAATCGGTTTTTCTTTTCATTAAAAACACTGGTGTTTCCGAAAGAAAACCTTCGTCCACAGGAGCAAACGTTGCTTTCAGATACAGAGTTATAAGTCTCAACAAAGCATGGTATAATATTATAGATTGAGAAAATGCAGGTAGACTGAAAAGGTCGGAAGCCACTATCGTAAGTTTTAATACAGTGTGTATCCTGTACTAAAATCAGTGACGCACGCGTAAACACACACCACGCAAGTAGTTGTTAAACAGATGAGTGACAGCCAGTCGAAAGTCTTAAGCAAGGTATTGTCTAGATGAATCCGTGAATGAAGGACACGTTGTACGATATCCTTTAGTTTTCGGATTCGTAGGATACTGTACAGGTAAAGAAACATAGGATAGACCATCGACGTTATCTGAACAAAGGTCGTGATATTCTTGACGCTAAACCCGGTTTGAAACACGATAGGCAAGAAAGTGAAAACCACGTAAGCCACACAGATGATTGTAAATGCTATGAAGACCACACTGTAGACAAGCAGGTACTTCTTGAAGGTGATTTTGGGAGGATTCAGCTTGAAGGCGTAAGGGAAGCACCCCAGCAGGCGAGAGAAGCCGAGGAGTACCCTGAGGGAGAACAGAGTCCACATCCTCGCTCCCTCCAGCGACGAGTCTTCAGAAGAACAAAGAGAACGGACGGAAAGCGGTCTTTATCGACCAGGAACGGGGGAGAAACTCTTCCCTATGGAAAGAAGTGAGAAGAACTTTTTCTCTGGCGAACGCAGGACGAAGAACGAAGTACAGCTAATTTAACAAAAGCACCTACTTGAAAGACCCAGCTGCCCCAAGGAACAAGTGGTTCCTGCAACAGAAATGAGAACACTGTGAGTAATTGATATACTCAAAGTGCTACGTGGCCCAAAGTCAATACATTGATCACTCTCATAATAAATTATCTTCCGTAACATTGACATTAAAGGTTACATATCCTGTTGACCTTGTTGATACTCATAATACATAATAATAGACCATAGCTAAACGGCACGAAGAAGAAAGAAGCTTTAAGAGAATGGCGTACCATAACAAAAGCATGTTGAA
>NC_051415.1:5884062-5884785 GCF_015228065.2 Penaeus monodon
GTAAGACCAGCGATGCTGTTTCTTTATGTCTGATCATCGTACACTTTATTATGTACACATAAACGCTAAAAACAACAGTGAATGAATAAACGATACCTTTAGGCGGGATAATTCCCCGATGAACATGATTCGTTCATCAAAGCTCTGCCATCATTAACCTCTTCAATTCACAGTAAGGTTAAAAAGCTTCCAAAATTCCCTTCCATTGAGCCTCTTCTGAAAAAAAAAAATCTTTGATGATCACCCTAATCACTCCGTCCGGTTTGGGTCCCAAGCATTGAAAATTAGTCTAGCTAATGGATACCAAATGACAATAGGATATACTTACAACCAACGTCTGATGCGTGTTTGTAAAAGTGCTGTGTTTTATGCATTGCTGTTGTCCATAATTCAGACCCATTTTCCATGAAACAGAGAAATCTCTTTCAACTCCTCTAATGCGCTAATAGTGAGAAACGGAGAGAAATAGATAAAAAACAACAACAGATTTTTGTTATATTTTTTTTCTTATTTTATCGTCGATGAAATTGTGATGTGAGTGAATGTAAATCATTTTTTAAAGATGATCATATGTATGTACAATATACAAGCATCCCTAAACATGTATTTGTGTGCCTGCTTTATTGTAAATATCTTAATTATAACTGTATAGGTATGAGCTCAGCAATATAGTGTTGGGTTTGAAACCGCGAGGTCCCGGATCCACGCCTGCTCAGTTCCTTT
>NC_051415.1:5884855-5885022 GCF_015228065.2 Penaeus monodon
ACACCCTACCACATCATTTCTATCATCTTCTTATTTGTTTACCTTATTGCTTCTTATTATTTCTCTCTCTCTCTCTGTTTTCCTCTCCTTTGCTTTTTTTCAGATATTTTTTTTCTCCGTCTTTTTATATTAAAATCGTCTTTTTTCATCTTTCACCTCATCTTTTA
>NC_051415.1:5885057-5885181 GCF_015228065.2 Penaeus monodon
TTTAGATTTTCTGTCACAAGCAAAATAATTTGAAAATATATTTTTGAATACGATAAAAGACGAAAATAATAAACCAAATAAAAAACAAATACAGATAAGATGCTATAAGACGAAAATAAATGAA
>NC_051415.1:5885328-5885511 GCF_015228065.2 Penaeus monodon
TGACCCTAATGATGATGTGATGCTGTTACTCTACCTAATCTCCCTGTATAAAGAGTCTCCTTAGGACAATCACTCCATTCTCCCCCCGACTTGGCAGACGAGACAACAATCCCTTTAAACAATCTCCTGGTGATCCGTCTTGGTCTATTTCAACTTATTTCTTTTAGTTTTCTATTAGAAGTA
>NC_051415.1:5885699-5885879 GCF_015228065.2 Penaeus monodon
TTTTTTTAAATTAATGGACTCTGGTATCGTTGTTAATGGGCGTTGGTGGCCTGTTGTTATGTGACACATCGCGTTGATTATATGGGAATTACAATTTTGTCTTTCGCTCGCATGAAGCCATCTTATTTATGTATGATTTCTAGGATACAATTCATAACCAGTATTTTCAAGGTTCTTGCG
>NC_051415.1:5885912-5886039 GCF_015228065.2 Penaeus monodon
AATTTACATGTTACGTAAACTCACTTCTAGCTTTATTTAACGTCTTTCTCGAGGTGCTTTTGGATTCAGTTTGATTTGCAAATTGCATTTCCTAATTTTTCCACAGTGTATATCAAACAACATTAAG
>NC_051415.1:5886401-5886879 GCF_015228065.2 Penaeus monodon
GAAACTTAAGCTGTCCTTGTACTACACAATTCAACAAGCAAATGTTGCATCAGCAGTGATTCACTATGCATTGAGACATTGAGAAAACGGGTAAGACATAATTCACGAAGTGAAGATAAAGACCAGCTCTGGGTTACGTGAGATATGTTATATAGTCAGTTAGTAATTATAAAACGTATCCTTGGCAGGTCTTATACTCTAAAACTTATACATGCAACCATCGACTAAAAAAAAGTCTGGAGGCAGAAAAATACATGAAAATAAATAGATGAATAAAAAGTGATAAAAATAAACAGATTGAGACTAGTTAGCAACACCGAAGCAGGAGTCGAGAGCCGTAGACAAGTGATATGATATCGCAGGAATCTAACTATTTTCCGATATGACGAACTGCGCCATAAGGAGTAAGTAAGAGAGAGTGAAGGTGAGCATCTGGAAAGAAAAGATGATTCAGATACAATGAACTACGGAACAAAAT
>NC_051415.1:5886967-5888872 GCF_015228065.2 Penaeus monodon
GAAGCCTTTAATCAGCTTCCCTGTATACAAGGATACTCACAGGCAGCAAGCTCTGGCGGCCGATTTCAAAGAGGCCGCAGACCTCAAACTTGGGGCAGTTACCCAGGTCATCTTCTATCTCGTCCAGCTGGTGAGAAAAGGAAGCGAGTGACGCAGAATTATGAAGGTACTGCCGATAGTATTATAAGATCATATGAACTCATTCGCTTTCATTCTCTTAAAGCAAAGTTAAAGTCAGTGTATATAATTTTTAGATTAGTTTGTCATAAGCTGTATACATAATACGGTTTGGTTATGCCTCTCTCTCTCTCGCTCTGACTTACCTTCTCGCTCAGAGGAACTGGAGCATTCTTAAGCTTTAAAGAATGTATTTTATTCTGCCATTTTTGCCTCTGCAAAATGAAATCACCAAAAAAAGAAGTTATAATATATAAGACCTAGGAACAAGAGTTTTCTTAAACCTTACAGCTCTATATGGGTTGCTTCATACAATACATTTAGTTTGTTGATGGTAAAAAACGGCTTACCTCTCTAATGAACATCCCTGGAGTGTTCATGACCATGAGTATCCTCATGAGGGCAAGAAGAACAATGACGAAGGACACGAAGATGGAGTAGCTTCGATTGGAGATGAGATCCTGAAGGAATGCAATCACCAACAGCTGATCCGATAAAAGGCAGATGCAGAGCAGCGGCCCGAAGTGGTCGTTCACATCCCTCAGCAGCTGGTCGAGCTCGCACAGGCCAAGTCGCACCCATCGCAGTCTCTCGATGGCGGACACGAAGTCAGGACTGTACTGGACTTCTTCGAAGGATTTAAAATGTGAATCGGTTTTTCTTTTCATTAAAAACACTGGTGTTTCCGAAAGAAAACCTTCGTCCACAGGAGCAAACGTTGCTTTCAGATACAGAGTTATAAGTCTCAACAAAGCATGGTATAATATTATAGATTGAGAAAATGCAGGTAGACTGAAAAGGTCGGAAGCCACTATCGTAAGTATATAATACAGTGTGTATCCTGTACTAAAATCAGTGACGCACGCGTAAACACACACCACGCAAGTAGTTGTTAAACAGATGAGTGACAGCCAGTCGAAAGTCTTAAGCAAGGTATTGTCTAGATGAATCCGTGAATGAAGGACACGTTGTACGATATCCTTTAGTTTTCGGATTCGTAGGATACTGTACAGGTAAAGAAACATAGGATAGACCATCGACGTTATCTGAACAAAGGTCGTGATATTCTTGACGCTAAACCCGGTTTGAAACACGATAGGCAAGAAAGTGAAAACCACGTAAGCCACACAGATGATTGTAAATGCTATGAAGACCACACTGTAGACAAGCAGGTACTTCTTGAAGGTGATTTTGGGAGGATTCAGCTTGAAGGCGTAAGGGAAGCACCCCAGCAGGCGAGAGAAGCCGAGGAGTACCCTGAGGGAGAACAGAGTCCACATCCTCGCTCCCTCCAGCGACGAGTCTTCAGAAGAACAAAGAGAACGGACGGAAAGCGGTCTTTATCGACCAGGAACGGGGGAGAAACTCTTCCCTATGGAAAGAAGTGAGAAGAACTTTTTCTCTGGCGAACGCAGGACGAAGAACGAAGTACAGCTAATTTAACAAAAGCACCTACTTGAAAGACCCAGCTGCCCCAAGGAACAAGTGGTTCCTGCAACAGAAATGAGAACACTGTGAGTAATTGATATACTCAAAGTGCTACGTGGCCCAAAGTCAATACATTGATCACTCTCATAATAAATTATCTTCCGTAACATTGACATTAAAGGTTACATATCCTGTTGACCTTGTTGATACTCATAATACATAATAATAGACCATAGCTAAACGGCACGAAGAAGAAAGAAGCTTTAAGAGAATGGCGTACCATAACAAAAGCATGTTGAA
>NC_051415.1:5889012-5890126 GCF_015228065.2 Penaeus monodon
GTAAGACCAGCGATGCTGTTTCTTTATGTCTGATCATCGTACACTTTATTATGTACACATAAAATGAGAAAAGACCTGTGTGTTTGTTGTAAACACAATCGATTTTATTTTTTATGTTTAAAGTTTTTACGCACATGCCCGTACACGCATTCTTTTACACACATTGTAGTCTTCCATATAGACTACAGACCTATTCACATACCTGTATACGCAAGCTTTTACGCCTAAATCTTATACTACACAATTTTGCACACAGACACGCATAAATTTTACGTATACATACATACATACACTCGTAATATCGCAAAAGGAGTGGACACATACGCACTCACACAATGTTCACAAACAAGCCACATATTTCTACATAAATTCACTTACTCTTTGGCCACAGAAACCCCAGCACTTAAAAAAAAGCTCACTTATGCACACGCTTTGGCACAATTTACCCCCCCTCCACCTCCCATCTCAGATACACAAAACCCACCCGAGTTTTATTCAGTAACCAGATGCAACTTTGCAACCTTGCAACCTAACGCTGGAAACACTAAATTTTGCCCGAGAAAATGAGCTTCCCGTTGTCGGTCGAAGAAGAAAAGCAAAGTCACAAAAGGCATAAAAGATTTCATTGCAACTTGCAACGTGACATATTGCAATGGGCGTGAGGCTACAGGGAGCACGAAATGCGAACGAGAAATAGAGGAAGAAGGAAATAAAGAAGGTTCATAAAAAGGGAAAAGAGGAAGAGAATGAGAAAGATGGAGACAGATATATAGCGAAAAGATAAGATATTGAAATATTATTAGCGATCATTTCTTTCTTTATATTTTCTTGGTCATTAATTCTGGAATGAGATATAGAATCCCGTTCAAGGTATTTATTTAATCATAACACAGAATTGATATAACACAATGTGACACAACAACGCCACAGTCAGGACAATAGAACCAGTGGTGTCACGATTGGGTTGCACGTTGCAGTTGCGAAAAAAGGGAAATCTTAGAGCCAACCCCAAACTAATCCCAGATTAATCCCAAATCCCCAGGATTGATGGTTTCCTGATGTCTTCCCGTCTTCCTTCTTCTCGAGATTCCCTTGGGGATTAAGCTTTGAGACG
>NC_051415.1:5891080-5891167 GCF_015228065.2 Penaeus monodon
GGGCCGAGAGCTAGAAGGGCCAATGTCCAAAAATGGAAATTTTGAGATAAACATACCACCGAACTGGAATTTATTTCTGTTTTTTTA
>NC_051415.1:5891322-5891765 GCF_015228065.2 Penaeus monodon
CGCTTCAGGTTGGCCGCTTTTACTATTCCATATTTCTCTTAGAGATAGTATGCCATTATTGCTATGCAGGTAATAGATTTAGCAAAAACAGAAAGGGGAAATGTTATAGAATTTTTGTCAAGGAAACTTTATTAATTTGTATCTTTAGGCCATAAAATGGTAGAAAAAACTTTAGAAATTAAATTAGTTGGAATGGTTTTAACATCAACAGCTATAAAGGTCTTATGATTCATCAATAAATCAGAAAAAATACATCTGTGAAATGTTTGTTTTGAAAGCACCATAGTCATGAAAATATTTGTTATTTTCGTTATGTACAAAAATATCTTTAACAGGGCCAGATTAAAGCAACACAGAATAACTATATTATTAGTTTATTATTGCCTGAATTTCAATCAACGGATCAAACTTTCAAAGGCGTTTTTCTCAACATTGACCTTTAG
>NC_051415.1:5892407-5892583 GCF_015228065.2 Penaeus monodon
TGCATAACTTTAATTTCAGTAAAATATCAGTCAACATACATCGGTTGACAGCATGTAATTTCCTCTCATTTGCATATTCCGAGCTCATACCCATCTTTTTCCCATTTTTATTTACAACTAGGACGTTTGCAAATAACACAAAGCAAGTTTTAACATTTCCTTGACGCTTGTTTTTA
>NC_051415.1:5892973-5893067 GCF_015228065.2 Penaeus monodon
GAGACTTGCTCCTCATTATACAATGCAATTAGATAAAATACCCTCTGAAACTATCCAATATTCTATTTTATCTGAAGGAGAAGGTAAGGTACGA
>NC_051415.1:5893141-5893832 GCF_015228065.2 Penaeus monodon
CACCCATCAATGAACTAAGAATATTTGTAAAAAGATTATTTGGTTCAGTCCACGCCCTTTGCAGGCAAATAAAAAAATGAATACTATCTTTCTGGCAATTGCTAGCACAACAGGTAAAAAAAATGCAATTAACATTACTTGACAACGAACATGTAATCTTGAAAAAAATGAGTATGGGAGGGAAGTATTCATACTATCTATGTATTTGCAAGAGTGTGCATGCGTTCATTCAGGTGTGAGTAAGAGTGCTTGCGTTCATTCAGGTGTGAAGAAGAGTGCTTGCGTTCATTCAGGCGTGAGGAAGAGTGCTTGCGTTCATTCAGGTGTGAGGAAGAGTGCGTGCGTTCACCCAGGTGTGAGGAAGAGTGTGCGTTCATTCAGGTGTGAGTAAGAGTGATTGCGTTCATCCAGGTGTGAGTAAGAGTGCTTGCGTTCATCCAGGTGTGAGTAAGAGTGCGTGCGTTCATTCAGGTGTGAGGAAGAGTGCGTGCGTTCATCCAGGTGTGAGGAAGAGTGTGTGTGAGATAGAGAGCAAGTAATCACGAGTGAATATGATTGCTGGGGTTCGCTATGTAGTCGAACTTAACTCTTTACGCTGCATTTGATCGCTAGATTAGCGCTAGCTTTCGCTCGAGTTGTCTCGCTTTTATGCTAGGGAATCGAAGCTTTCTTAGATGGATTTTGCTTTCCT
>NC_051415.1:5894603-5894824 GCF_015228065.2 Penaeus monodon
TGTGGAGGATGAATAAACGGAGTCAATAGAGAATTATGATTAAATTATTGTTGATATGATCAAAGGATGCGAATGAGATGTTGCATCAAAACCACTCACCAATCATTCTTTGACAGAAGACTTATTTTCTTCTACACAAAATACGTATCTTGTACTTTTATTGATAGAGGAACAACGAGAGAAAAATATAATAATATTCAGTTAGCATTTCCATTATAACC
>NC_051415.1:5895305-5895512 GCF_015228065.2 Penaeus monodon
TTACATAGTAAAACTATGTTTTACTATGTAACATTGAAATTGCCAAATAACAGCGGACTCAATGAGCTGACTGAATATTTAAGTTTGAGCAAATAACATTTTGTTTAATATTTCTACCTGATTACATGCAGATAGATAACACATAAAAGTGTATAGGAAAAAAATGATAAATAGAAAATTTTCATTTTACTAAGTTTCTCTTGCTTG
>NC_051415.1:5895618-5895714 GCF_015228065.2 Penaeus monodon
TCTTTCTCCGTGTTTTCTTTACTTCACGAAGACGTCATGGCGAAAGAAAACGCTTCAGGATAACATCAGTCTTGTAAAATTGGGTTAGGGAGAGAT
>NC_051415.1:5896036-5896178 GCF_015228065.2 Penaeus monodon
TCTCATCTCATCATGAAATACAGTTTATCAGTATGACTACGCAAACACTGGAAAGGAAGTTAAAACAAATTCGTGTCCCAAAAAATCAAACTGACATTAAAACGTTAAATAAATTCCCATATCCTCCCATTTCGCATCCACC
>NC_051415.1:5896248-5896584 GCF_015228065.2 Penaeus monodon
GAGCGCCCTACAGCCTCACGCCCATTGCAATATGTCACGTTGCAAGTTGCGATGAAATCTTTTATGCCTTTTGTGACTTTGCTTTTCTTCTTCGATCGACAACGGGAAGCTCATTTTCTCGAGCTAAATTTAATGTTTCCAGCGTTAGGTTGCAAGGTTGCAAAGTTGCATCTGGTTATGGGTAGGGTTGTGTGTATCTACGGTGGATGAGTGTCAAAATGTGTAATTTTTTTTTTTTTTTATAAAGTGCGTGTAAACATTATGTAAAGAATATCATGTAAGCGTGAGTGTTTCTTTGTAAAATTGGTTGTGAATGTTTTAGTAAAATCATGTATA
>NC_051415.1:5896637-5898625 GCF_015228065.2 Penaeus monodon
AAATCGGTGATGGTGGTTGTAGAAATGTGCATGTATATGATGATAAATATTTATTAAGTAACTTTTGATTTATTTAATTGAACACAGTTAAGTTATTCACAAGCCTCTTAAATTTCACCTGGAATAAACGAGGCCACAGGACCTCACTAACATCAAGTTTATACAATGTAACTTTCAGTGATCAGAAATAAAAGCAGCTTTATTGTCTATATACTTTTCATATCTTTCTCTTCCGCATAAATGTTGAAGTGAACATGTTTCCAGAAATAATCATCAACAATCAACAAGATAATTTGTTATGAGAGATCAATATATTGACCCATAATGTGGGGTGGAGCAGTTTGCGCTGCGTCTGTAAGTGACTTTTAGTGTTCTTTGGTCAGCTAGGTTTCTCACAGAGCCTTGCTGTTCTTCGTTCCTCAGGGAAGATTTTCTCCCCCTATGTTCCTTGATAAAGACCGTTTTTCGTCCGTTCTCTTAGTTCTCCTGAAGACTCGTCGTTGGAGGCACCCAGGATGCGGTCTCTGTTCTCTCTGAGGTTGCTCCTCGGCTTCTCCTGCCTGTTGGGGTGGTTCCCTTACGCCTTCAAGCTGAATCCTCCAAAGATCACCTTCAAAACATACCTGCTTGTGTACAGCGTGGTGTTCATATCCCACAAGACCATCTGGGTGGCTTATATAGTCTTCAAGTCTCTTTTATCAGCTTTTCAGTCCGGAATCACCGTCAGGAATGTTACGGATTTTCTCCAGACGACGGTAACGGTATATCCTGGGTTTATTTACATATATAGTATCCTTCGAAGCCGGAGACTAAAGGAAATCGCGGAACGCGTCCTTCGTTCTCATATTCATCTGGGCAGTTCGATGGCTAAGACCTTTGACTGGCTGACACTAGTTTATTTGATGGCTACTTATTCACACTGCATTTACATTTTTGTTTCTGATATGAACGGTGAACATCCGCAATATATGACTTCATCGATATTTGTCACCGACTTTTTCCTGATACCAATCTATTCTCTACCTACACTTTTATATCTTGCCTTGTTGAGACTTATAACTCAGTACTTGAATGCAACGTTTTTTCCTCTGGACGTAAGTATTCTCTCGGACAGCCCAGTGTTCTTAGTGAATGGAAAATCTACCTTACACGACCTCGAATCCACGAACGAGGTTCAAGACAGCCCCGTGTCCACCACTGAAAGACTGCGATCCGTGCGCCTTGGCCTCTGCGCCCTCGACCAACTGCTGAGGGATGTGAACGAGCACTTCGGACCGCTGCTCTGCGTCTGCGTTTTATCGGATCAGCTGATTATCATCACGTTCATGCAAGATATGATCCTCCGTAGAAACTACTCAATCCTCATGAACGTTTCCATCTTCTCGATTAGCTTCGCGAGGATACTCCTGATCATGTGTAGCCCAGGAACGTTCATTAAAGAGGTAAGACGTCTTTCTATCTTATAAGAATTCGAAGTGAATCTTCCTATACAGAACTATAACGTTTGAAAAGACACATAGGTTACGTAGTCCTCGCTATTACAAGGACAAGATTTAGTTGTCAGATATCCTAATATAAACAAGGGATAGTTAAAACACTAATGCATTATTTTAGAAACGTTTGGAATATCGCACATGACTATTTTTTTACACACAAAGTACTCCCCTTATACATAGTAAATATTTCTAGTTGTAGAAACAAATCTACATTTTATAATTAACGTTTGAATAATAAAAAATATGTCCAATTCGCATTACTTCGCCATACTTAATAATGTATGAAACAACATTTAAAACGCTGCAGTTAAGTATGGGGGGGGGGGTCCAGACTTTAGCGAAGTTGAACATTTAAAACTATAAATTGATCTTTTGTAAATAATATTAAAGGCGTAGATTGTGTTATAACCTGTTCTCGTTTTTTTTTTTTGCAGAGGGAAAAATGGCAGAACAAAATTCATGCTCTTAAGCTAAGAAATATACCAATTCCTC
>NC_051415.1:5898806-5899078 GCF_015228065.2 Penaeus monodon
CAGTCTTACATAATATCTATGAATGAGTAAACAAAACAAAAAAACGATTTCCATATATCTACGCAGTTACTCTTACATGGCTTTCCGATCTTCACAACACCCTGAATCCTACACTCTTTCGCAAACATCCTTCTCTCCTTCCTTTCATTCGTTTCCCCCCTAATTGACTCCAGATGACGTCATCAGGGAAGCTTTGTAGGCATTTGCTCTGTCTTCGTTTTCACTTCCTCAGGATTTGGAAAACAAATGAAAGTAATGCTGGTGCGAGGGAG
>NC_051415.1:5899256-5900573 GCF_015228065.2 Penaeus monodon
TACATAAACAACCACTTAACCATGTGCTCTTGTTTCACTTACCAGCTGGACGAGATCGAGGATGACCTGGCAAAATGTCCCAAATTTGAAGTCTGCGGCTTCTTTGAAATCGGCCGCCAGAACTTGCTGCCCGTGAGTATCCTTGCGCAAGTAAAAAAAAAACAAAAAACAAATACTTCGTGCGTTTGAAAGTATCTCCTCCTGAAGCTTCATATCCACATGAATAATATATTTGAGTATTGAATGGAGAGACGCTCAGATACAAACGCATGTACATAGACACACTTATACACACTGTGAACACAACTGCATACGCATGGGGACACGCATACGTAGGGGCAATCATACACGCAAACAGACTATGTATTTGTCTACCTATACATTTCTTATGATGTTATACAAATTTTATCTTTTAGGAAAAACACTTTGAGGGCCGGGGAAGTTTTGAGGAGGAATATTGTCGTCCAGTTTGCTAGGTGTTCGTCAGTATTCAAATTAAGAAAAAAAACTTTGGTGTCTTAGTTTAAACTATGAAATTAGGAAGCTATAAAATGAAAAGGCTTGATGATGTGGAGTCGCGGGTGTGTCGGAAACTTAAGAAAGGAATAATGAGTGTAAAATAGGGGGTTGTAAACCGCTGATTTATCTTATATTCTTAGTTCTTCGTAAATTATATGGCTCTTTTACACGTACCTTCGTTTCTTATGAGTTAAATACTTTGTAAATGTTCTCTCTTAATATGGTTGTGCTATCTAACTCGCCGAAGTGAAAAAAAACTATGATTTTTCTGTTGTATTTACGTTTACAGTTTCGTTTCGAAGTTCATTATATGTGATTTTCCTTCCTTTTCTTTCCAGATGTTCACCTTTTCGCTCTCTTACCTGCTTCTCATGGCGCAGTTTGTCATATCGGAAAATTAGTTCGAATCCTGTGCTGTCCACCATCTGGCTACGGCCTCCGACTCCAGTGTTGACAATTTCACTGTCTCCTTG
Source organism: Penaeus monodon (assembly GCF_015228065.2). Classification (NCBI taxonomy): domain Eukaryota; kingdom Metazoa; phylum Arthropoda; class Malacostraca; order Decapoda; family Penaeidae; genus Penaeus; species Penaeus monodon. The sequence continues at coordinate 5,900,249 of NC_051415.1, forward strand.
GCCGTATTAAAGACACATTTCTGTATTCAAATTACGAGTTGCGTTGTTGCAAGAGTAGGCCTTTGAAAGATAATATGAATGAAAACATGAATGTATAATAAGGTAAACTAATGTTAAAATTCCTAAAATGAAGTGCAGAAGAACCGAACGTGTGATATGTTTCACTGGCGATAAATTGACGAAAATTCTCCAGCCAGTGTTGATGAAAAAGCCTGGATACCGGTTATAGAAAAATCAATAGAGATAAAATAGAAACAGAGATAACCCTGGATATTATAATTATGAAAAAAACAAGACCAAAAGGGAATAAACCTCAATACTAATT
>NC_051415.1:5900621-5900919 GCF_015228065.2 Penaeus monodon
TCATCAACATTGCAGTTCTGTTATGCAACATATCTCATTCCAGATATATCAGATGTCTGGACAATAAGATGTTATTTTCACCTAATGTTTCCTCTAAATACTTCAAGAACTGAGAGAAAGGTGAAGAATTTAACAATAAATACAGCAATAAATATATTATACTATACATTATATGCCAGTCAGGTAGGTTAGTCATATGTGTAAATTTTGCGGACATAATGATACAGAGCACAAACAGTGAAGAGAAATAATAAATGATTAGAAGAAAAATTGGAAACATAACCTCATATAGAGCAAA
>NC_051415.1:5901164-5901306 GCF_015228065.2 Penaeus monodon
TCTCATCTCATCATGAAATACAGTTTATCAGTATGACTACGCAAACACTGGAAAGGAAATTAAAACAAATTCGTGTCCCAAAAAATCAAACTGACATTAAAACGTTAAATAAATTCCCATATCGTCCCATTTCGCATCCACC
>NC_051415.1:5901376-5901605 GCF_015228065.2 Penaeus monodon
GAGCGCCCTACAGCCTCACGCCCATTGCAATATGTCACGTTGCAAGTTGCGATGAAATCTTTTATGCCTTTTGTGACTTTGCTTTTCTTCTTCGATCGACAACAGGAAGCTCATTTTCTCGAGCTAAATTTAATGTTTCCAGCGTTAGGTTGCAAGGTTGCAAAGTTGCATTTGGTTACGGGTGGGTTTTGTGTGTATCTGCAGTGGGTGAGGGTGTTAAAATGTGTGA
>NC_051415.1:5901632-5901721 GCF_015228065.2 Penaeus monodon
ATCAAGTGCGTGTAAACATTGTGTAAAGAATATCATGTAAGCGTGAGTGTTTCTGTGTAAAATTGGTTGTGCATGTTTTAGTAAAATCA
>NC_051415.1:5901763-5903828 GCF_015228065.2 Penaeus monodon
GCACGTTCGTGTAAAATCGGTGATGGTGGTTGTGGAAATGTGCATATCCGTGTATATGTATGATGAATATTTATTAAGCAACTTTTGATTTTATTTAATTGAACACAGTTAAGTTATTCACAAGCCTCTTAAATTTCACCTGGAATAAACGAGGTCACAGGACCTCACTAGTATCAAGTTTATACAATGTAACTTTCAGTGATGAGAACTAAAAGCAGCTGTATTGTCTATATACTTTTCACATCTTTCTCTTCCTCATAAATGATGAAGTGGTCATGTTTCCAGAAATAATAATCAACAATCATTTTAATGGAACTCAGGGCCATATCGGATATCGCCTTTGGATTCAACAATACGAGAGATAATTTGTTATGAGAGATCTATATATTGACCTATACTGTAGGGTGGAGCAGTTTGCGCTGCGTCTGTAAGTGACTTTTAGTGTTCTTTGGTCTGCTGGGTTTCTCACAGAGCCTTGCTGTTCTTCGTTCCTCAGGGAAGATTTTCTCCCCCTATGCTCCTCGATAAAGACCGCTTTTCGTCCGTTCTCTTAGTTCTCCTGAAGACTCGTCGTTGGAGGCACCCAGGATGCGGTCTCTGTTCTCTCTGAGGTTGCTCCTCGGCTTCTCCTGCCTGTTGGGGTGCTTCCCTTACGCCGTCAAGCTGAATCCTCCAAAGATCACCTTCAAAACATACCTACTTGTGTACAGCGTGGTGTTCATATCCCACATGAGCACCTGGGTGGCTTATATAGTCTTCAAGTCTCTTCCATCAGCTTTTCAGTCCGGAATCACCGTCAGGAATGTTACGGATTTTCTCCAGACGACGGTAACGGTATATCCTGGGTTTATTTACATATATAGTATCCTTCGAAGCCGGAGACTAAAGGAGATCGCGGAACGCGTCCTTCGTACTCATATTCATCTGGGCAGTTCGATGGCTAAGACCTTTGACTGGCTGACACTAGTTTATCTGATGGTTACTTATTCACACTGCATTTACATTTTTGTTTCTGATATGAACGGTGAACATCTGCAATATAAGACTTCATTGATATTTGTCACCGACTTTTTCCTGATACCAATCTATTCTGTGCCTATACTTTTATATCTTGCCTTGTTGAGACTTATAACTCAGTACTTGAATGCAACGTTTTTTCCTCTGGACGTAAGTATTCTCTCGGACAGCCCAGTGTTCTTAGTGAATGGAAAATCTACCTTACACGACCTCGAATCCACGAACGAGGTTCAAGACAGCCCCGTGTCCACCACTGAAAGACTGCGATCCGTGCGCCTTGGCCTCTGCGCCCTCGACCAACTGCTGAGGGATGTGAACGAGCACTTCGGGCCGCTGCTCTGCGTCTGCGTTTTATCGGATCAGCTGATTATCATCACGTTCATGCAAGATGTGATCCTCCGTAGAAACTACTCAATCCTCATGAACGTTTCCATCTTCTTGATTAGCTTCGCGAGGATACTCCTGATCATGTGTAGCCCAGGAACGTTCATTAAAGAGGTAAGACGTCTTTCTATCTTATAAGAATTCGAAGTGAATCTTCCTATACAGAACTATAACGTTTGAAAAGACACATTGGTTACGTAGCCCTCGCTATTACAAGGACAAGATTTAGTTGACCGATATCCTAATATAAACAAGGGATAGTTAAAACACCAATGCATTATTTTAGAAACGTTTGGAATATCGCACATGGCTATTTTTTTTACACACAAAGTACTCCCCTTATACAGAGTAAATATTTCTAGTCGTTGTAGAAACATAATCTACATTTTATAATTATCGTTTGAATAATAGAAAATATGTCCAATTATCATTACTTCGCCATACTTAATAATGAACTGTACGAAACAACATTTGAAACGCTGCAGTTAAGTATGGGGGGGGGTCCAGACTTTAGCGAAGTTGAACATTTAAAACTATAAATTGATCTTTTGTAAATAATATTAAAGGGTAGATTGTGTTATAACCTGTTCTCGTTTTCATTTGCAGAGGGAAAAATGGCAGAACAAAATTCATGCTCTTAAGCTAAGAAATATTCCAATTCCTC
>NC_051415.1:5904076-5904225 GCF_015228065.2 Penaeus monodon
TCATAATATAAACACGATTTCTGTGTAGCAATCTTACATAATATCTCTGAATGAGTAAACTTAAAAAAATAATAATATATCTACGCAGTTACTCTTACATGGTTTTCCGATCTTCAAAACACCCTGAATCCTACACTCTTTCGCAAAAA
>NC_051415.1:5904253-5904375 GCF_015228065.2 Penaeus monodon
TCCCCTAATTGACTCCAGATGACGTCATCAGGGCAGCTTTGTAGGCAATTGCTCTGTCTTCGTTTTCACTTCCTCAGGATTTGGAAAACAAATGAAAGTAATGCTGGTGCGAGGGAGGGAAG
>NC_051415.1:5904529-5905837 GCF_015228065.2 Penaeus monodon
TAAACAACCACTTAACCGTGTGCTCTTGTTTCACTTACCAGCTGGACGAGATCGAGGATGACCTGGCAAAATGTCCCAAATTTGAAGTCTGCGGCTTCTTTGAAATCGGCCGCCAGAGCTTGCTGCCCGTGAGTATCCTTGCGCAAGTAAAAAAAACAAAAAACAAATACTTCGTGCGGTTGAAAGTATCTCCTCCTGAAGCTTCATATCCACATGAATAATATATTTGAGTATTGAATGGAGAGACGCTCAGATACAAACGCAAGTACATAGACACACTTATACACACTGTGAACACGACTGCATACGCATGGAGACACGCGTCCGTAGGGGCAATTATACGCGCAAACAGACATGTATTTGTCTACCTATACATTCCTTATGATGTTATACAAATTTTATCTTTTAGGAAAAACACTTTGAGGGCCGGGGAAGTTTTGAGGAGGAATTCTGTCGTCCAGTTTGCTAGGTGTTCGTCAGTATTCAAATTAAGAAAAAAAAACTTTGGTGTCTTAGTTTAAACTATGAAATTAGGAAGATATAAAATGAAAAGACTTGATGATGTGGAGTCGCGGGTGTGTCGGAAACTTAACAAAGGGATAATGAGTATAAAATAGGGGGTTGTAAACCGCTGATTTATCTTATATTCTTAGTTCTTCGTAAATTATATGGCTCTTTTACACGTACCTTCGTTTCTTATGAGTTAAATAGTTTGTAAATGCTACTCTTAATATGGTTGTGCTATCTAACTCGCCGAAGTGAAAAAAAACTATGATTTTTCTGTTGTATTTACCTTTACAGTTTCGTTTCGAAGTTCATTATATGTGATTTTCCTTCCTTTTCTTTCCAGATGTTCACCTTTTCGCTCTCTTACCTGCTTCTCATGGCGCAGTTTGTCATATCGGAAAATTAGTTCGAATCCTGTGCTGTCCACCATCTGGCTACGGCCTCCGATTCCAGTGTTGACAATTTCACTGTCTCTTCGTCCGTATTAAGATACATTTCTGTATTCAAATTAAGAGTTGCGTTGTTGCAAGAGTAGGCCTTTGAAAGATAATATGAATGAAAACATGAATGTATAATAAGGTAAACTAAAGTTAAAATTCCTAAAATGAAGTGCAGAAGAACCGAACGTGTGATATGTTTCACGGGCGATAAATTGACGAAAATTCTCCAGCCAGTGTTGATGAAAAAGCCTGGATACCGGTTATAGAAAAATCAATAGAGATAAAATAGAAACAGAGATAACCCTGGATATTATAATTATGAAAAAACAAGACCAAAAGGGAATAAACCTCAATACTAATT
>NC_051415.1:5905885-5906633 GCF_015228065.2 Penaeus monodon
TCATCAACATTGCAGTTCTGTTATGCAACATATCTCATTCCAGATATATCAGATGTTTGGACAATAAGATGTTATTTTCACCTAATGTTTCCTCTAAATACTTCAAGAACTGAGAGAAAAAGTGAAGCTTATAACAATAAATACAGCAATAAATATATTATACTATACACTGTATACTAGTCAGGTAGATTAGTCATATGTGTAAATTTGCGGACATATTGATATAGAGCACACACAGTGAAGAAAAATAATAAAGAATTAGAAGAAAAATTGGAAACATAACATCACGTAGAGCAAAGATAGTGATGATGCTTGCTATGATTTAGTCGTGTAGAAAGAGCTTCTTATTTTCAACAGCTAAGGTAATTGGGAAGAAAAAGGAAAGAAATGGAATGCGTGGAAATATTGTTGTGGCTTTTATCAAAAGAATACGTGATATTGAAAGGTTGATCACAAACTTACCTGAAAAAAATGGAAAGAATATTCTATTATGTTATTTAAAACTCTAAATGTGCTTTTTCTTGTGTGTGATCAGTACAAATGTACCTCTTAATTAATTGATAGTTCATGAACAAAATCACATTTAAATATATTGATACTTTTCGGATATCTATCTTCCTGCATCTAAATGTATAGTTGACAGAAGCAAGGCAATTACTCACAAATTCTTAATCATACTTATACTCGAATTATAATTGGTATCACACTTAAAAGGAGAAACACACACAGATGTTGCGTATGATGTTTG
>NC_051415.1:5910691-5910867 GCF_015228065.2 Penaeus monodon
TCGGTGCCAATCACAACCAATCACAGAAAACCTCACAGGGAAATGCTGAAATGATCAACAACACATCTCATTTCTCATTTTCAATGTCGGGGAGAAAATGGAATTAATATCTGGAAGAGCCGGGAATTCACTGTAAGAGCTGTGGGTTGTCTTCACTGAGCAAGTCAGCCATCGAG
>NC_051415.1:5911047-5911279 GCF_015228065.2 Penaeus monodon
TGACTTCCTCAGTGAAGACAACCCACAGCTCTTACAGTTAATTCCCGGCTCTTCCAGATATTAATTCCATTTTCTCCCCGACATTGAAAATGAGAAATGAGATGTGTTGTTGATCATTTCAGCATTTCCCTGTGAGGTTTTCTGTGACTGGTTGTGATTGGCGCTGAGTGAGTGTATGTTGGCTTTTATGCGGTGAGAAATCAATGGGTTATATGTGTATAAATATACTGTA
>NC_051415.1:5911422-5911541 GCF_015228065.2 Penaeus monodon
CATCATAAATCCAAATATGAAGCTAGTTTGGTTCTTTGTATAAGCCGCTAGACAAGTAAGCCTGAAGGAAGCTGAAAATATATATTCTCTACCTGCGCATTAGGTCATTAGTGCAAATG
>NC_051415.1:5912038-5912191 GCF_015228065.2 Penaeus monodon
ATCCTTTCTCCCTTTTCCCTTCACATCTTTGAATACATGTAGATTTTCTATTAATATTTTTTGAATCACGAACTGCAGTAATAACGTTGTACTTAATGACTTTTATTACTGGTTAGAATAATATTTTGATCAGTAAGAAAGTTTTGAATGGAG
>NC_051415.1:5914146-5914374 GCF_015228065.2 Penaeus monodon
GTTTCAGTGATAAAAAAGAGACAAATGCTGTAGCAAAACGTGTATGTATTTCGAAATATTTGAAGATTAGTCCTGGAAATTAATCAGCACGAAATTACTATTAGAAATGTGATAACTTTTATCTTACATTCTCTCAACAATTTTTGTGTTTGGAGGTTGAAACATTTCGTCCTGATGTGGTCTTGTGGCAAAATACAAATATTGTTTTAGTAGATATCCAGAGATAAC
>NC_051415.1:5914453-5914723 GCF_015228065.2 Penaeus monodon
TTGTTGAAATCAATCTAAAAAAAAACCTCTGACACGTGTGTATGTGTGCAACTAAATCATGAGTATGAACGGAGATTATAGCAACAATAATGACAAAAATAATAATGTCGAGAATTTCGATTATTACCTTGGCCTTCCCATCCCGTTCTCTTTGTCAACAATATTATATTTTTTATCATCTTCTGCTCTAACGATCTTTGTGAAACGTTCCTCGCACCATAATTCTGTTTACGGCGCTCGAGATTGCGTCACTTCCGCTCTCGGCCGGCC
>NC_051415.1:5915189-5915296 GCF_015228065.2 Penaeus monodon
CTTCCTTCCTTTACCCCCCTCCCCCTGACAGCAATCCCACTATAAATTTATGTCTTCATCAATCTGCAACCGGCATTGAATTGTCCCGTAGTAATCGGCAAGCACCT
>NC_051415.1:5915597-5915753 GCF_015228065.2 Penaeus monodon
GCTTTAAATAAGCAAAAATGTTAGGCAGCATAATCATAAAAGTAATCTATAAGGTGGCTGTTAAAGAAAAAAACTTAGAAAGAGAAGAATTGGCGAACTTGAATATTTTATTTTCATGAATCATCTTGTTTTTCCTTTGACTCCAATACACGTATG
>NC_051415.1:5916022-5916284 GCF_015228065.2 Penaeus monodon
AACCTACGCTTTAAAGTTGTCATGCATTACGCAATATGTGGGTCAACCTTTTTTTTAACACATAACACTAAAGCTGTGGTTGTTTTGTCTCAGCCTCGGAATTTTTAAATGCCATCAATTTTTCCGTTGCGAATTGCGAGCCAACCCCCCCTCCCCCCCCGCGCGAAAAAAGAGAAAAACAATGGAAAAAAAATATATCACCATTACAGCTCGTGAGAAGTTTTACCAAAACAAATTAGGAAACGTGTCGCTTGTGGTCGCA
>NC_051415.1:5916337-5916621 GCF_015228065.2 Penaeus monodon
ATGGATGCATGTTGTTTTTGAGATACGTGTATAATGAGATGTACTTATGGCACTTAATTTAACTTGGTTTATAAGTGTCGTGAATTTATCTATTTTGGGTGAGTTTTGTTTTGAGATAAATTAATATGTTTATCTATTTTTTTACATGAAATGTATCTGCTTTGACTTCAGTTGTATTAATGTCAGTTTGGTGCCCGATATCTTTACATAACGAAACTTTTCTGTGGAAATTGTATAGTTGTTAGCAAAAGTCGAGTTAAAAATCCACTCGCGTGTTTGGGCAG
>NC_051415.1:5916903-5917444 GCF_015228065.2 Penaeus monodon
CCTCCACCTTCCCCTCTCTCCAATCCTCCATTCTTTTACCATTATTTTCCTCTCCTCCACTCCCCCCTCTCTCCTTCTCCCCGAGTCACAATCCCTCACGATAAAACCTTCAATTCCTCAGCGATTCCTCGATCCCCCTGCGTCTCTCCGCAACAGGAAGCTCATTTTCCCGCAAGAGAATCTAATGCCTTCGCCAATAAGCTCCCGAAACCGCATCCCGGTCGCGGGGCCAGGCAGGGAATTCGAAACCTTAAGTCTCTCCCAATACCGTTTCTGATTCTCTTTCGTTTTCTTTTCACGTTTGATCTGATGGAATTAAGGCCTTGTTTGATATTTTGATAAGCGTTCGCTAAAATATTTCTCGTATGGCAACGATTCTGGTCATTTTTTGGGGAGGCCGGGAAATGTTAAAGATATAAGATCGTATTTTAAGCCTTGTGTATTTTGTATTCGTTCAGCAAATGGGAATACAGTTTTCTTTAATTTCCAAGAGGGAATTCATTTTTCCGAGCACGGAACGCTCGTGTCTTCTCTCTGAGGG
>NC_051415.1:5918039-5918420 GCF_015228065.2 Penaeus monodon
TGGGAATATTTACCAAAAGATATTTGATTTAATACAGATTCGTCTATAAAAAGAGAACCAACAAACAAACGTCAATTCCTGTGGCTTCATTTAGAAAATAATGTAAACTACATTATATATATATATGGCTGATTATTAAAACATGAACAATCAGTGGCCACACCCCTTTAACTTTCCCGTTTTGATTCAATGTCATTATAGAGGAAAACAGTTTAATAACGCTTTGTTATACTTTTTTTTTTAGGAGCTGATATTGAAAATCATTTAACTCTATCCCGTAGAAAGTTTGGAAACTAATTTGCATATTGATTAATGATGAAGTAATATTGAGTCTAGTGTTTATTTTTATGAACTCATCTACTTTCGAAATATTTCAGTTAG
>NC_051415.1:5918628-5918732 GCF_015228065.2 Penaeus monodon
TCATCAGGATGTTTTTGAAAAAAGAGAGGGGGAGAAAAAGTGTGTTTTGGGGTTTATAACACTGAACACATAATTAACCCTTGAAATAGGGAAAAAGACTCGTT
>NC_051415.1:5919461-5919731 GCF_015228065.2 Penaeus monodon
TTTCTTTAAAATCCAAGTTCACCCAATCACTCAGTAAATCAATTATTTTTTCGTCTATTTTTCCAGACAACCGAGATCAAAATAATGTTAATTCTGCCTTGCATATTTGAGTCGAATTAATGTCATATGATAAAGGTTTGATATTAACTCGACAGCACAATAATCAGTCTTAATGATAAATGAGATTTCAAAATCTGGAATCTGGTTGACTGCTAAATGAAATATACATTTCTAGACACTTCATGATATTGATAGCGGCGAAGTATTGCT
>NC_051415.1:5920319-5920393 GCF_015228065.2 Penaeus monodon
CCGTACGGGCTGTAGATACCACATGCAATTAAAAGTTAGTTAATTAGCTTGTTGAATGTTAATTGCCCGATTAC
>NC_051415.1:5920415-5920606 GCF_015228065.2 Penaeus monodon
TCGATTTCTGCCGTCCACAACACGAACGGAAACAGAAATCCGCAAGCCACACGACCGGACACGAAAACAGAATTTCATATACATCGGAATACACGAATCGTATTTAGTAATTCATGCGTATTTAAAGGAAACTTATTTGAATGAAATCTACGAGTTAAGTTGTCCGTGTTGGGTCATAGAAGTCATATATT
>NC_051415.1:5920771-5920912 GCF_015228065.2 Penaeus monodon
CGATAGCCTTTTGCTTGCTGCTTGTGAGAAGGTTAGTAAAGAAAGAAGGAGAAGGAGAAGGGGAAATTGGAAGAAGGTAAAGATGTCGATATCATGGTTATAAGGTTTTCAGTCCATGCGTTTAAGGCATGGGGCAGGAGC
>NC_051415.1:5921064-5921589 GCF_015228065.2 Penaeus monodon
ACCAAGCACAGCACGAAAGGCACTCACTACAATCTCCATCTCCTGGGCGAGCTGGCCTGACCTTCCTTCCCTTTCCGTGTAGCAAAGGGGGTGTCATTAAAACAACGAAGGAGATCAAGTTCCGAATATAAGAGGAACTTGCGCCGCATTCTGGCGATTGCACTTGCCATGCAGAGGGAAACCTGAGCTTGAAAAGGACATTTATTTTGCAAAGTGTCGTGGGACTTTCAAAGCGGGGATATTTTACCGTTGCATTTACATTTTTGCAATTTGCGAAGCATGAGGTTTATCATATTAACAGAGAATATAACATTACAGATCTCAATACTGTGTTTTATGTATTAACCTTTATGATGGTTTAAATTCTAATCGATTTAATCCTTTATTTGTATTATTGTATAAAATGTATTAAGGTATCATTCATTGTTACCGAAATGTATTGATATGTTATTAGGTAACTCTATTTTTACATCTAATGTCTTATGTTTAACTTGTAGTTACGTTAACTCTATCAACACATTACTT
>NC_051415.1:5921695-5921930 GCF_015228065.2 Penaeus monodon
GTGATCAAAAATGACATGATAAACTCACATCAGGATGGTTACTTCAACTACCTAACCATCCAAGATCATGTTAAATAATAACCATGATTTCCGTGATATCAGAACGATTCCATTCCCTCCCGCTCCTTATCACAATTCCCCTCCCTGTTATCTTGCATAACAACAAAACACTGTAAGTAAAGCTTGGTAGAGTGTTCGTTAACTAAATCTTGTATCATTACTTGAATACTTTCGC
>NC_051415.1:5922131-5922597 GCF_015228065.2 Penaeus monodon
ATCTTGAATAGTTTCGAGAGTTTCAAGTTTATCCAAATAATCAACCCTGAAGCTTCTTTGAGACTTATGACGTAATACAAACTTGGTTAAATATTCTCCTTGCTTGCAGGAAACGCAGGCTTATTCAGTATAGTGTTCAGATATTATTTAAGGGGTGTTTAACTGTACCTAAATAGGGTTTGATAGTATCAAGGGTTTCTTTAAAGTCTATTAAGGGTTGTTTAATAGACTGTCAAATGGTTGCTTAATAGTGTGTCAATGGTCGTTTAATAGTTATTCTTTAAATTAATTAACAATTAGTCTGTAAATGTTTTTTTTTCTTTTTAATAATTAGTCTTTCAACTGGTGTTTAATCGCCTTTAAATTGATATCTTTAGTTTCTAAATGGGTTATTGGCTGTGTCTTAATGGAGCTAAATACTGTTAAGAGTGCATTTAATAATCTTTAAATGGTTCTTTAATGGTGT
>NC_051415.1:5922938-5923342 GCF_015228065.2 Penaeus monodon
CGGACCAACAACATTCAGTATTTTTTCATCTTTATTAAACAATAGCAGTGGTTGTCTAAAAGTTCGTGCCACGAGGTCTAACTCTCTTAAATTCTTTTTAGACCAAAAAAAAAAAATAAAGTTTCCTATGCAGTGAACAAGTTAACATTTGATTTACACTAGGAAGTTGGACAAAGTTTTTTAGAAGCTGAATATTTAAATTGTGTATTTTTGAGTGTTAAACTGATTTCCCCCCCAACATTGCTTCAACTTTGTCAATATAAAGGTTACATCACAGGCTGCCCTGTTCATGATGTTCATACCTTGTATACAATAATTTTGAGTTTATGTTAACATTGTATACAATATCATTGTCATATAAGTGATGCTGCTAATACTTATAGTCGTAATAATAATGATGGCAG
>NC_051415.1:5923456-5923829 GCF_015228065.2 Penaeus monodon
ATAACAGTAAAAGCGAATTGCATATAAAAAAATAAAAAAAGGTTACAAACACAGACTGTACCTGACGATATAGTTTCGATTATTTATTGTTCCCAATACTCTTTAACAATATGCAACTTTGTTTGCTTTCATCACACGAACGGAATATGCAACGAAAACCAATGAAAAACTAATGAAGAGATGAAAAAATGATAGGAAAACTGAAAAACCTGTATAACTGGTATTGCCATGAATGCCAAACAATGCAACCATGACAACAGAAAGATTACAACACCCATTGGATTTTTCTTTCTCTTCATGGCCATTTTAAAGCACAAGAAGATGAAAATAACGGTGGTAATAGTGATATTATTCTGATAATAGTGATGGTTGC
>NC_051415.1:5924249-5924399 GCF_015228065.2 Penaeus monodon
TATGGTGATCGTGGTGATGGTAAGAAAATGAAAAAGGTAACAGTAACAAAACGCAATACTAATAAAACAACAGTTCTGCTAATAAAAACATCAACAACAACAAAATGATGATGAAGTGCAAATATCAGAAATTTCGCAAATTAACCTGAC
>NC_051415.1:5925478-5926981 GCF_015228065.2 Penaeus monodon
CCCAAGAACTGTCTGAGAATAGGACAAACAAACAAAGGAGTAGCAGAGGGAATCGTTAAACGTAAAATAGAAGACACTTTAATATAGACGACGAACAGCTAAAAGCGATTGGAGTGTGTTCGGAACATCTCCTTCTATGCCTCCTTGGGATCTGATCCTTGAGAGTTATGGCTGGGAATAGATGCCTGAAGAATGGACAACAGGAGGAAGCGCTATGAAACTGAAGAACTACAGTAGAGAGGAAATGCCAAGGAATAGAGAAATTCTAGAAGGTGGGGTGGAGTGGGGGGGATTAGCGTGGTATATCCCACACGATGAAATTAGGGGGGGAAAGAATGAGATAAGAAGAGTATGCGATGAGAACGGTTTCGTTTCAAGTAAAGAGGACAGCTTGGTGCAGTGTTTGTGTTTGGACAGAGCATAGTTAAACGTCAAGAAAAAGCAGGAAATATTGCATGTTGTCTTTACAAATTTAGGGAAAGCATGTAACTGACCGAAAACAAGAAGGTTTTAGAGTTTTGATGAAAGAAGTCTTGGGAGAATGCGTTAAAATAACGCTGGACATTTACGAGAGGAAAAAATCCAAGGTAGACACCGTGTGGGATTAGCATAATAATTTCTCTCCCAAAAAGGATAGTGCTCAAGATATCTATTGATTCCGCTCCTTTCAGGCATTATATAATAGGCAAACTGATAGAAGACTGGACACCACTGTGTATATTAATGGCTAATGTGCTTTAAGACATAATTAGAAATATGCTTTAAATGAATTTTGAAAACCGGAGGACAAAAGTTTTAAAGGTTAGCAGGAGGAAAACTAAACATCAAATGACAATAATGATAACGCGGAAGGAAAATCTAACTGAAATTGAAATGCTAGGTGAAAGTTTGAAAAGCGCGGATGCTCTCAAATATTTAGGATCTACACAGTTTGCAAGCGATGGGGAGCAGGGGACGGAAATAAATCATGGAATGCAAGCTGGCTCGAGAAAAGAATGTTTAGTGTTTTTGTGCGATAAGAGGATTAGTGCTAGAGTGAAAGGGAAAGTTTATAAGACGGTATACATGGTCGAAACACTGTACGGGGTTGGTGCATGATTTAAACAAGCAAGAGAATAAAGTTGATTTAAATTCTGCGGAAATCAAAATACGAAGGTCGATCGGCGATACGAACGGGAGGAGGAAAATAATGAAAGAATAAATGAGACGATAAAGTAAACAGAAATATGGGAGAAAACACGAGAAAAAGGATCAGAGTAGGAGGGGAGGCGATGAGAAGGGAAGATGCAGAGACAGGAAGGACAGTAATGAAATGGAAATGGACAACAGGCGAGGACGAGGAAAACCAAAAGGGAAGGTGGAGAGATGGAATAAAAGAGCACGTAAAGGGAAAGAAATTGGCAGGAAGAGAGATGGTGAATAAAGCAAACGGGGGAAATGCACAGAGATATTGATCTTGCAATATCCTCATCATCAACAACACCTCGTTAATCTATTGTAGTT
>NC_051415.1:5927301-5927409 GCF_015228065.2 Penaeus monodon
CACACACACACACAGTCCCTAGATTAATAATGTGCAACTGAATTCAAGTTCAAATATTTTCTTAAATATTAAAATATTAAACATACGAATAAATAACCGGCAAAAAAG
>NC_051415.1:5927953-5928351 GCF_015228065.2 Penaeus monodon
CATTCCCCCGAGAGATGTACCGGTTCCCGATACAGTTGTTTTATAGGACACTTGCGGACACATATTGTTTCCCGATATTTCCCCAATACTAATCGCCAGGCTTTGTGGATGGTAATAATCTGGGAACAATGATAGTACTGATCTGGTAAACGTGAAAAAGTGTACAAGGGCAAGACTGCTAATGTTCCGTCAATGAGTGTACAAAAAATTTCACCGAAGAAATAAGGAAAGATAAATGGATTTGGAGAACTGATTAACTGAATAGGTGATACGTAAACAGCAAATAGTTAAGGTAACAATTATACGTTTGGAGACCGGAAAGCTGAATTTGTGCTGATAACGTAATTTTGAAATTATGTAGAATTTTCAGTATGTGTTAAAGTCGAGGAAAATTGTTT
>NC_051415.1:5938019-5938273 GCF_015228065.2 Penaeus monodon
ATGAAAGAGAGAGTGACAAACAGCAAGAGAGAAATGATATTACACGATCGTCAACCGCTTAACAAAATACTGCGGATATAGAGAAATACCGTTTTCAGTTGCAACATTTTGCTGTGCAATTCATACAGATTCCACGTTTATTTATGTCGAATTAACTACGGGGTTTTCTCCTGTGTTTATGCACTATGTACAGACATTACAACACAGACAACTAACATGATAGTACGTAATTAGATGGTGACCATTAAACCATG
>NC_051415.1:5938314-5938547 GCF_015228065.2 Penaeus monodon
ATCTCCTAGAAACCCGTTTCATCAGCTCCCTATGAAACGATGTTTCGGAAGACTAGTCCCCAGTCAGGAATCGTGAAATTAGTCAAAGATTACATTCCACGATTTCAAATCCCGAATTGGACGCGAGGAAAATTTTATCTGATAATTACTTGTCACGTTTGTGCTTAAAGGGTTATTTATTTCTTGATGGTGAAGCGTGTGACCAAAAAGAATCATTTTTCAGGGTAGCCTAG
>NC_051415.1:5938663-5938729 GCF_015228065.2 Penaeus monodon
TTCTGTACTTCACCACTTTATTATTAGATTTTCTCGCGCACTTTGTTTACTTTTAGGGTATTTCAT
>NC_051415.1:5938882-5939182 GCF_015228065.2 Penaeus monodon
CTGACGCACATATGCAATGGATATATGTGTGTCAGGTTAAATGCGTGAACATGAACAAAATCTCACACGCATTCATATGACCAACAGGTACGATTCCACCAGCATCTGGATGTAATGATTCTGCAGTGGAAAGAAATGCAGAAAGAGACAAAGGAAATAATAAGCCACACTAATCAAGCTTCCTTATTCCTCTTGTCTCCAAATATCCCAATAACAAACTATTAAACTGGAGTGATGTGTGATGCCTATGATAGCATCGCAATACAGTTGAAAGGATATTAACTAAGTCAGAAGGTAAAC
>NC_051415.1:5939250-5939936 GCF_015228065.2 Penaeus monodon
TTAAGCTGCATGATGAATAATGAACTAACCACAGATTATATACAACGTGAGCTATGATGATAATAATAATCATTATGAAAATCATTAACCAAAAATACTGAATAAATTAACCACAGGTTATATACAACGTGAGCTATATCGATAATTATCATCATGAAAACAAGAAGAAGAAACAAAGAGATTAATAACAAAAAATAATAATAACAAAAAGAAACGCTCATTAAACCGAAATAAACAGAAAAAAAAAACGGAACGTGGTAAGATCTTTTTCGTGTAACTTCATTTTGGGTAATCAACATTAATCTTTATTTTTTGACGCAGTCGAAGTAGGAACTGTAAATATACGATCACCTGAGTTCATTAGCCTCTGGATGTATTTACCATTTCCATTTCATTTAGAGCTGATCCGATATCTGATTGTAGTTTCGACTTCGTACTTCCTCGAATTTTGCAGTGAGGTTCGTTGCAGAACAGAATCTATAAAGGTGAAAGCTTTGTGGTTTATAAGCTGTCTATGAGGGTCTGTATAGATGTTATTTTACATGTAGGATTTATTTGCTGTCCTGTTATACGATTGGTATATCTCTGTTGTGTCATTAACCAGGTGATTTCCATTTCATATTATGTTACGCTATCTTTCATATCTCTAAACCAGGTAGTTCTAGTTAGTCATACTTTTCCCAAGG
>NC_051415.1:5940007-5940354 GCF_015228065.2 Penaeus monodon
GTGCGGTGTCCACCAGCCTCGATATTTCCATACGAATAACACGCATTAGAATCATAAACACCTTTAAGCACATTTAAAGCACTAATTCACACATTCAGGTGTGATGATGATTAAATCTCGAATATCCATGAATGAGGTATTAATCATATGATCGGTATGCCTTTGGAGACAAAAGTAAAACAAAATTTGAATATTGATTGGAATGTATATCTCATCTCCAGGTTGACGAATAGGGTAACGTGTGTAAATAAAGAGGCATATTATGTCAGAAAAAATAGTATACATGAAACTATCACACAGTGAGTTCCCACCTTTCACCTTTCTGTATTTTTCATTTTGATATTATT
>NC_051415.1:5941425-5941530 GCF_015228065.2 Penaeus monodon
TGGATTGATGTACAAGTGGAAAAAACGAGATCATAGTAAGATGTAGAGTACGTGTAAAATAGATAGTTATTGATGATGACACACCACAACACACTACAATAAACA
>NC_051415.1:5941871-5942131 GCF_015228065.2 Penaeus monodon
GTGGTTCGTAGTGGGGTTTGTACATATACATGAACAGAGAGTGACAAACAGCAAGGAGATGAATACACGATCGTACGCTAAATATGCGGATTAGAGATACGTTTTCAGTGAATTGCTGTGCAATTCATACAGACTTCCACGTTTATTTATGTCGAATTAACTACGGGGTATCTCCTGTGTTTATGCACTATGTACAGACATTACAACACAGAACAACTACACATGATATTACGTAATTAGATGGTGACCATTAAACCATG
>NC_051415.1:5942167-5942401 GCF_015228065.2 Penaeus monodon
ACTCTCCTAGAAACCCGTTCATCAGCTCCCTATGAAACGAGGTTCGGAAGACTAGTCCCAGATCAGGAATGCGTGAAATTAGTCAAAGATTACATTCCACTATTTTCAATCCCGGGAATTGGACGCGAGGATTTATATCTGATAATTACTTGTCACGTTTGTGCTTAAAGGGTATTTAGTTTTCTGATGGTGAGAGCGTGTGACCAAAAAGAATCATTTTTCAGGGTAGCCTAG
>NC_051415.1:5942500-5942566 GCF_015228065.2 Penaeus monodon
TTCTGTACTTCACCACTTTTTTATTAGATTTTCTCGCGCACTCTGTTTACTTTTAGGGTATTTCAT
>NC_051415.1:5942701-5943729 GCF_015228065.2 Penaeus monodon
CTGACGCACATATGCAATGGATATATGTGTGTCAGGTTAAATGCGTGAACATGAACAAAATCTCACACGCATTCATATGACCAACAGGTACGATTCCACCAGCATCTGGATGTAATGATTCTGCAGTGGAAAGAAATGCAGAAAGAGACAAAGGAAATAATAAGCCACACTAATCAAGCTTCCTTATTCCTCTTGTCTCCAAATATCCCAATAACAAACTATTAAACTGGAGTGATGTGTGATGCCTATGATAGCATCGCAATACAGTTGAAAGGATATTAACTAATCAAAAGGTAAACAAGAAATGATAATGAAAGGAAATAAATGTAAAAAATAAACAGTAAATGCAAAAAAAAAGTTAAGCTGCATAATGAATAATGAACTAACCACAGATTATATACAATAATAATGATATAAAATCATTAAAAATACTGAATAAATTAACCACAGATTATATACAACGTGAGCTATATCGATAATTATCATCATGAAAACAAGAAGAAGAAACAAAGAGATTAATAACAAAAAATAATAATAACAAAAAGAAACGCTCATTAAACCGAAATAAACAGAAAAAAAACGGAACGTGGTAAGATCTTTTTCGTGTAACTTCATTTTGGGTAATCAACATTAATCTTTATTTTTTGACGCAGTCGAAGTAGGAACTGTAAATATACGATCACCTGAGTTCATTAGCCTCTGGATGTATTTACCATTTCCATTTCATTTAGAGCTGATCCGATATCTGATTGTAGTTTCGACTTCGTACTTTCTCGAATTTTGCAGTGAGGTTCGTTGCAGAACAGAATCTATCAAGGTGAAAGCTTTGTGGTTTATAAGCTGTCTATGAGGGTCTGTATAGATGTTATTTTACATGTAGGGTTTATTTGCTGTCCTGTTATACGATTGGTATATCTCTGTTGTGTCATTAACCAGGTGATTTCCATTTCATATTATGTTACGCTATCTTTTCATATCTCTAAACCAGGTAGTTCTAGTTAGTCATACTTTTTCCAAGGATATTAGAC
>NC_051415.1:5943791-5944100 GCF_015228065.2 Penaeus monodon
GTGCGGTGTCCACCAGCCTCGATATTTCCATACGAATAACACGCATTAGAATCATAAACACCTTTAAGCACATTTAAAGCACTAATTCACACATTCAGGTGTGATGATGATTAAATCTCGAATATCCATGAATGAGGTATTAATCATATGATCGGTATGCCTTTGGAGACAAAAGTAAAACAAAATTTGAATATTGATTGGAATGTATATCTCATCTCCAGGTTGACGAATAGGTAACCGTGTGTAAATAAAGAGGCATATTATGTCAGAAAAATATAGTACATAAACTATCACACAGTGAGTTCCCAC
>NC_051415.1:5944459-5944540 GCF_015228065.2 Penaeus monodon
GGCTAATGACTGAATATGGTAAAATGTTAAAATTAATTTAGAATACTTTTTTTTCTCTCTAACTTAAGTCATACATAAGGG
>NC_051415.1:5944578-5945091 GCF_015228065.2 Penaeus monodon
TATCCACCTATTAATCAAGACTCTAATGGAACTCGGGTTAAAAAAGGACCAAGAAAGTTGCAAGAACTTGTGCATGCAATCATTCATGCACGCAAACTTCAACTCTAGAATCCTGCAAGCGGTAATTATGATTATGAATTGGCACAGCACTTTCTTGCAACTTAGGACATTACGCTGAAGGCATCGTATCTAATTATGCATTGAAAAGGGAGCTCACTCACCATTCCTTTCTCTCTGTGTCTATGTTATATTCATCGACCTTTGTGGCTGATGACAAAAGACTGAAAATATATTTGTTTTAAAATTAGCATAAGCGATTTTTTGTCAATATCACTTTGGATTCAGAATCTCCATAGAAGAGATATGGAGTCTGTATTTATTTAATCTACGCCTTGCTTCAAGGATTATATATAAAAGCACAGAAAAAACACAGTATTTATATGTGAAAATTATAATAAAACATGTTATAAGTAGATATTGCATTTTCGTAAGTTAGCGGAAAACAAAGGGGTT
>NC_051415.1:5945754-5945852 GCF_015228065.2 Penaeus monodon
AACTATCAAACAGACAACACTTACAGACAGATGGAGCTAGAAATGGAAAGAGGAAGCTCCATAGCACTTAATCCCCCCCCCAAAAAAAAAAATCGAAA
>NC_051415.1:5946561-5946922 GCF_015228065.2 Penaeus monodon
TTTACCTTTACACGTCAGAAAATCTGCGATTAACCTCCATGTGTACAGCGAATTTCCAGTCATAATGAAGAACATGAAGCAGCTATATACATTTCAGATAATTTTCATGTCAACGTGAAACGTAGATGCACTAGTAACAGCAAACTGACTGCAATAACAGGTAAAATAATAGTCATGAAAATGTTATATATAAAGTTGATTTCGCTTTGATCAATTAAAGGGTAAAATTAGACTGAATTTCGGATTTCACACTGTAATTTTTGGCCGGTTTTTGTGAGGTGGATTTCGAAAAAAAAATTGCCATTTCTCTATTGCAATCATTGCCACAGGTGCGATATGATTATTACTATTAATGAAGCAA
>NC_051415.1:5946959-5947260 GCF_015228065.2 Penaeus monodon
AGTGATAAAAAACCATTTAAAAGAATTAGATAGTGTAGTTATTCTTCTATGTACAGATAATTTCATTACTCTTTTCGTTTGTAAAATATATAAAAGCAGTGACGTTTTCCTTGTTTTCATCAATAATTTTCCAATCATTTACATACTTTCCTTCAGGGAAATCTATCCAATTAATTTATGTTTAAGTGAATTTATTAATTTATGTTCATATAAAGCAAACAATTTAATGATTTATTTTTATATAAAACAAGCAGGGTAACTTAATTTTTATCTGTTATCTATTTATAGATATATATTTCTT
>NC_051415.1:5947284-5947456 GCF_015228065.2 Penaeus monodon
GATGGTGATTCAACACATATCTCTCTCTGGATTTTCTCCTTCCTTTCTGTCTTATTTTTTGCTTTCATGATGTACGTAATTAAAACTCTTGCACTGAACGATGTATTAGGATTTTCACATCAGGGAAAATACTCTTTATTCTGCCACCTGTTCTGTCGGGACGAGTGATCAC
>NC_051415.1:5948398-5948505 GCF_015228065.2 Penaeus monodon
CGCAAGAAAATATTGTAATTGAACATCGCAAAAACAAAATACTCAATGATAATGAAATGCACAAATGTTATATTTCTTTACACAAAACTATTACAAAGAGCTCTTCT
>NC_051415.1:5949456-5949562 GCF_015228065.2 Penaeus monodon
TCCCCTATTCAAAAAGCCAAAAGAACTTCACCAAATGTTAAACTCCTGTTAAAACCCGAAAGCAGACGAAGGAACGGGCGTGTGTGGCGTACAAAGGGAGGCTTGA
>NC_051415.1:5949856-5950194 GCF_015228065.2 Penaeus monodon
CTTCTGTAGTAGTATTAAATCTACCTTCCTTAATAAAGCATCATCATCATACCCATGGATCTGTCGCATTGATTATGTAGTTTATGAGAAGAAAATATTAATAACAGTAATAACGTTCATAATAAACAGAATGACGATGATGGAATTAACCAATGATATTACAGACGATAATGATGCAATGTTGAAGGCAATATACAACAGCAGCAACAAAATTAATTATAAAGAAAAAAAAATCGGCAACACTTCTGATTTCTATTCCAGTGTGTGATTTGTTGCATTCCGATGCTTTTACATGGCTCTCGGTTGCTCTGCAATGAATTTCAGTATTCAATCGGGGA
>NC_051415.1:5950836-5950942 GCF_015228065.2 Penaeus monodon
TTCTATGATACAAGTATTTTGGTATTTAACAAATATTTGGATGCTGCCGAATTAGCAAGCCAGTGCCATGGCGAATGAACAGGATGCGGATATAATTGCAGAAGTT
>NC_051415.1:5951052-5951119 GCF_015228065.2 Penaeus monodon
TGTATTTTACTTCTGTATGATGATACGAAATTTAAAGGAAAAAATTCGTTCGTTTGCTTTTGTGGGA
>NC_051415.1:5951518-5952017 GCF_015228065.2 Penaeus monodon
CGTGATAGAACTACATTTTCAGAGATGGTTTTATAAAATGCAAATATATTTCCACATCCAGATAAATACAAAAGTTTACACTATTTAAAAACGATCATCGTTACAAAAATACATTATTCAGCAGTTTCTATATAACAAAAGAGGCAATACGTTGGTGCTTTAGCGATGTTTTATTTTATAGAATATTATTCATATACTATTTAAGTGTCTTAAGTGAATACCTTTTACTGAATATTATAGACTTGAAGCCATATGTGATACAAACCAATTTAAACTACAATACTAGTATAGTGTTATTTATTTATTTATTTTTACTGTAAAAAGCATAAGACAAAATTGAAATAATAGTCTCATATTGGCGCAATATTATTTTTTTTCTACAAAGGCATTATGCCTAATAAACTTTGTCCAAAACTTCAGCATAATGATAACAGAAACACATTATGTTGATATCTGTAAAGATAGAAAAAAAATATAACGATACTAACGATGTTGACGA
>NC_051415.1:5952280-5952346 GCF_015228065.2 Penaeus monodon
TTCCGTTCTGTTTACGTGGGTTGTATACATTTGAATTTGAATAATCCTTTTATCCAGTGGATAATC
>NC_051415.1:5952664-5952734 GCF_015228065.2 Penaeus monodon
AAATGACACACAAAATGTGTTTTTGTCACTGTAATCCAGTGATATTGGAATGGATTAAAAAGTGAAAACG
>NC_051415.1:5952779-5953157 GCF_015228065.2 Penaeus monodon
CAGTATGTGCGAATTCCTGAGATCTGAGATTTCTCTTTATACAATACGCATATGCTTCAGATCTAAAAGAAAACATGGAATGTGTGATATAGAAATAAGGGAAATTTTATATCATATACTAATGTTGTGAAATGAATATAAATAAATATAATGACTTAGAAAATCGAATGGTAGTAGAGAAAAATATATCAAGGTTTGCCAATAAGACCCTATAACTATATCAACAAACGTATTTCTTTTACTGACTTTACGTACCTTATTCAGAGCCAAAAATTGATGTTGATTGTGTTGAATATGTCGATCCAGAATATTGAATTAGCAAATCACAGGTAACTAGATTGCATTAATATCTGCTGGTGTGCTGCGTGGTTTGAAACG
>NC_051415.1:5953191-5953367 GCF_015228065.2 Penaeus monodon
TCTATTTAATCATCAGATTTACAGTATTTAGAGAATGTAATTACGGTATACACATCTCTGTCCATTTGAACGAATAATTACTTGATAGTTTGATAGACACAGTCACGGTTTCCAAAAGTCCTACATGACCGTAGGAGAACGTACGTATTAAGCCCCAGGATGATGCAATAGCCTGG
>NC_051415.1:5953442-5953547 GCF_015228065.2 Penaeus monodon
AGAGCGACGACCGAGCCGGACCTTACGATTGCAAAAGCCAGCGAGCTAAGCCACAATCAGCCAGGCTTTATAAGATACTATATATATGCAAACACGGTGATTACG
>NC_051415.1:5953851-5954110 GCF_015228065.2 Penaeus monodon
TTTATCAACTGAATCAGAAAGCAAAGTAATCATTTTAACTACACGGTCGATGAAAATAATACTTTACGTTTAAAAGTGGCATTGTCATTTCGCGATTGTTAAATCATTTGGAATCGAACATATAAAGACAAAATAATTGAATGAGAGTTATTTTTTTCGATGAACTAAAAGCCGGATGGAATGAATGAAAAAAAAACTGTTGCACTATTCAAAGCTGGAGGGGAAATGATTGCAAATGACAATGGAAATGATAAAACAG
>NC_051415.1:5954940-5955088 GCF_015228065.2 Penaeus monodon
AACACGAAGTGTGATAACATTCACCTTTATATAAAGTAGATTCACAGTAGAATTAAACACGATACAATGGTGTCTGCTTCCGAGACTGTGCAATTGCTCATGTTGAACAGAATATCCGGGAGACGGGCAGCGAGTCGGGTAGGTTTTT
>NC_051415.1:5955529-5956054 GCF_015228065.2 Penaeus monodon
CTCTCCTTTACATAGTCTATTTGAAGCAACGACATATAATCTATAATTCTTAAAGCAAGAACCCCTAACGTAATGATCAATGAGATCTCCACAGCCTAAGCACGGCCACAGCTTGTATTTTATTACTGTCATAGCTTTATGCATATATGTACAGTGTTTACTCAAGGATGAAAATGAGCTGTGTAGCGCTTATGCATCAAAGGCTATAAAAATATAGGATCATAAGGTTATGATCACTCAGATCCTGTTATAAAAGGTTCCAAACATCTAAGACCTCTGTGGGAATAAGGGTTTGGAATCTCATGTCGTGATGCTTTGATCGCGGGAAACCAGTTGCTGTTTTATGGCCACGCGCCCCTCTTCTTTCGTCTGTGCTTTTTGATGGGGTTCGGTTTGATGTTCGTAATGCGGTCTCTCTGCTTCCTTTGCTTCTTCCTTCTCCTCTTGTTATCATGCCCTTTTCTCTCTCTCTCTCTTCCTTTACTTTTTTCTTCTTTTCACTTTCTTTCTTCCTCCCCCCCCCTT
>NC_051415.1:5956192-5956782 GCF_015228065.2 Penaeus monodon
ATGAACACGAACACATGCTGTTCATACTGCATCTACACAAGGAGTAATGAAACACATTTATGTTTTCTTCTTCGCGTTGCCTAGGAGACTAATATTGCAAGACGATGGGCCTGCGTAACCAAGACTGCGTGACGTAGAGAGTACTTGTTATGTATATGAATCTCTTATAAAGTTCCTATTTAGTTTCGTACTTTGTATTAGGGTATTACTAACGATATATTTAAGTTACCCCCAGCATAGCTTTTTCTATCTACTCGCGTGCCCTACCAGTAAGTATGTAGACTAATAACTCTCTCTCTCAAATAAGATATTGATTAATGAGGCAGAACGTAATAACTAGGCGTATAATTAACCTTAATAAAGATGGTTATAAGTAGATCTAACGTTACTAAGTTGGCGAAGAACATGGGATTACCATAAAGGACTTAGAACGAAAAATTATACAGTCCAAGTCAGTATTATGAAGTACTGGTGAATTCTATGTGTGGGCAAACAGAACAGTACTCATTATCCATTTCTGTGGTTTAGTTATTAATAAGAAGCATATATGAACACACACACATATATGTATAAGCATAAATATGGGCGTG
>NC_051415.1:5957257-5957778 GCF_015228065.2 Penaeus monodon
ATCTATATTTTTTTTCGTTATTTTCTCAAGCATATGAAATGCCGCTTCACGTTAGAATAAATTAAAATGAATTATCTGAATTTGAAAACTTTGCTACCTTTTGTTTTCTTTTTATCATTATTATTTTTCCTTTTCGTGGATAATTCACATGATCTGAATTCTCCTCACATGACTGGGCAGTTTCCAGTAGCTACCGCGATTAAAGTTTATTCACTAAAAAATAAAATTCGGGTATAATTGGCTCGGTAATTTTCTGATTATTTGGATTTTTTTAGATGCTTGATATGGACAAATTAGCAAGCCAGCGTTATGTAAATCGGTCACGGATATATCGTCATATGTTCACTGATGTGTATTAAATAGAATTACTGTTATTTTAGGGTAATGACCTAACGTGTATTTTATATTTTGATGATAAATGTGTAAAATGTGTATGTTTACTTTTCATCTGTTTTATCTCTTTATATCAAAATTGCGTTTTGTATTAGATAAGCTTTCGATTCCCTTTTTTTGCTTTGTCA
>NC_051415.1:5958026-5958468 GCF_015228065.2 Penaeus monodon
AACCTGGTTTTATAGACACTGCTCAATATTAGCACTTCACTTACTGCTAATATATGTTGCAATTCCGCCTGATGGAATTTGTACAGCTTAACAAGTACAACTATATTGCTTTAGTACGAGTCCAATATCTTACCACGACACAACTATCTACATTGATGACAAGTAATGACTAACCTAGGAACATGAAAAGTTAAAATAAGTTGTACCATGCATAGAGGTATCATATCACAGGGAAACACAAATACAATAGATAACAGTGAATGTGGTAAATAGCTTATTCTGTAGTTACTATTTATCATTGGTGGTTCCGCTTGTTTAAATGACTTACCTAGAGGACCTACGCCACGGGAGCTGCAGTTGGGTGAAGTGACGTTCTCTGTACGTTGGCATCTTCCGTCATCGTAGTAGAAGCTAAAAAAGAAATTGAAAAAATGGTACTGCT
>NC_051415.1:5958526-5958594 GCF_015228065.2 Penaeus monodon
AAGTTCAAAGTCTTCAAATAGTAGGGTAAACGTGACTGACAGTTGAAAGGACTACATATCATCGACCA
>NC_051415.1:5959284-5960045 GCF_015228065.2 Penaeus monodon
ACAAAGACATAGACATAGTGTGAGAGAGAATATGAAAACGTCAGGAGATACGAAGTGCATTACGATTTACGGGTATAAATAACTGCTGTGTTATTACCTACCCCTCGAATGCCGCAGTAATTTTTCACGGGAGGAAGCCCATCTTCTGCAAATTAATTTCTCACGTGGTTGGCTATATATATATATATACACGCAGCATATTGAATGATTTTATTTTGTTCAGCAGTTTTGCATACTGGTATAAATAAAGATTAGTATCTTGGCGGTTCCCCCTGTACATTAATTTCCCATAGTTAATATTTTCCTGGAAGTATGTAATTGCTTCTATAATTTTGAATTTATGTGATGTGTCGTTAATACTTTGATTAGCGCAAGGAAAAAGGAGAGTGAATAAATGAATAGACGAGTAAATGGAATAGAAAGACAAATGCATATTGCCGTTTGCAAGACAGAGTTCACTAATTATCATATGCGCAAGGTCACTGTAACATTCTCCGCTCTAGTTTGGAAACATTATCAATATCAGCATTATCACCATTATGTATATACTGTAATAATTCTGTCAGTTTAACATTATCCATTTTAATTTTGATAACATCGTTAATAGCATCATTAACACCGTTATGTGGCTGTTGTGCAACACTACAACCTCAGAGCTATATTTCCCTGCCACTGATTTCACTCAATTTTGCAAAAAGGGATTTATCTTGCTAGGCGACGCAATTAATCTTTTATACGATGTGGGGAGATAATGAATTTGT
>NC_051415.1:5960247-5960451 GCF_015228065.2 Penaeus monodon
TGAACACTTCGGGCACTTGAAAATGAAATTGCTTCTAGACTCGAAAACGACAGGTAATTAACAGGAATTTCTCGTATCTTCGAAAGGCCAGAATCGGAAATATAAAGAGTCGTTATCTCTTACTAATTTCACGCATTCCTGGACGCATTATTTTTACTGTTATCTGGATCTGTTTTTAACTAAGGTTACTGTCCACTCCGGGAA
>NC_051415.1:5961577-5961687 GCF_015228065.2 Penaeus monodon
GAGTACCTTAAGCATCGTAATATACTTAGGAATGCAATTACTTAAGTAATTAATCCTAAAATATGCAAAAGAGATTCATATTTAGGATGCAAGAACCTGCACAATACACT
>NC_051415.1:5961741-5962561 GCF_015228065.2 Penaeus monodon
TAATAAAAAATATAAGCATTATAGAAAATTATATATAAAAAATGAAATTATATATAAACATTACATATAGCATTATATATAAAAATTGTAAAAATGGATGTATAATCTGAGATATATCAAGTGTTACAATAAAAAAAATATTGTTATTAGAAGTAATCCGGAGAGAATAAGAGGCTAAACTGAGTATTTTAAATAGTATAATCTTTGTACATTTTCCTGTGGTTTTACTCTGATTATTGCTTATGTTGACGTGATGCATAATTATGTTTTAAGTTTAAAAGGATTTGTATTTTATTTATGCTCGTATCCTCCTTCCTCTCTCTTTTCTTTTATTTCCATTTTTCCTTCGTTCCTATCGTTTTCCTTTTCCATTTTTTCGTATCCTTGCTCCTCTTTATTTATTTACCTTTTATTTCCCTTCTTTTGTATGTTATCCGCTTCTCGTATCCTCTCTCTACTTTTTTTTTATTTTCCATCTCCATCTTATGTACCTTTATCCTCCTTTTTGTATCTCCTCTCTTTCTTTTTTATTTTTCCTTTTACTCTTGTTTCATATCCTTTTCCTCCTCTCCTTCCTTCTCGAATCCTATTCCCCCTTTCTTATCCCCCCCCTTTCACCCTTCGTTCTTATAATTTCCTTGTGCTCCGCTTCTCCTCCTTGTGCTCCGCTTCTCCCTCTTTCTCTTGTCAATCTCACCCGTATCCTGTCGACATTTCACGAGACTCACTTTTTCATTTTCCATTCAGTTCCGTCTTCTTTGGGGGGAATAGTGTTTATTTTTTTCCTTAGGACAAAAAGAAGTTTTTTGTTGATGGTAGA
>NC_051415.1:5962593-5962790 GCF_015228065.2 Penaeus monodon
AATCGTCTAAGTTTCGACAGTTTCTCCCTCTCCCTTTCATTTCAGTGTGATGGATGGCAGCTATCTCCTTTCCAATAAATACAATCTTTTTGGTGGTATTTTCTCTCCTAACTGGACTCAGGACATTTTACTATATTATTCTCTTTGTCTATCTATCTTTCTCCTCCCCCGTCTCACACATAGATAACGCACACAGT
>NC_051415.1:5962891-5963240 GCF_015228065.2 Penaeus monodon
GAATGTATGTGTGAAATCCGCCATCTTTCTCATTCTCTCTATCTCTCTTTTGCTCTTTTTCCCTCTCCCTTAAAAACGAGTAAATGCCATATAAAACACTCAGTCACTTTAGTGTAATGAGGCGATATAATCATGTTTTTCTCTCTTCTTTTTCTGATAAGTTTCCCTCTAACTGAATCTTTTATTGTCTTCATTTAAAGTTCTAATTCTATTTTACTTCTTCGTCTTCGTCTGAAATCTAAAATCTTATCAAAAATATTACTTATATCTAAATTCTGATGCTTTTCCCTTTCATCTAAATCTTATCTGCGTTTCACATTCTATCTGAAATCTTACCTCTATCAAGTCA
>NC_051415.1:5963313-5964465 GCF_015228065.2 Penaeus monodon
TAAATTTCACTTGACATCTAAAATGACACCTGTACCAAAAGTCTCACTTTTTCCCCCCCAATCAATTCGAAAATCTTCCCTTTATCTTGCCTCCCGTCTAAGATTTGACACCAAAAGTAAAAGTTTTATCCTCCTTTATTGTCTAAATTCATGTATTTATTTTTACCTTCCACTTAAAACCGTACCTCTATCTTATCTTTCATCTAAAGGCTTACCTCTATCTTCCTTTCCGTCTCAAGTCTTACACTATCTTAACTTCAGCCAAAAGTCTTACTATCTAACCTTCCATTGAAAGCCTTATCTCTATCTTCCTTTCCGTCTAAAATGTTACTACTATCTTACCTTCAATCAAAAATCTTACTATCTTACCTTCCATATAAAACCTTATCTCTATCTTAATTTCCGGCTAAAATCTTACCACTATCTTGCTTTCCACCTAAAGTCTTGCTTCTTATCTTACCTTCCATCTTTAGGACCGCCTCGTTCTCTCAACACTTCGTATACTTAGAGAACAGCTGATCGCGCGCCATCCATTGCCTCTCTCTCAGAACTTTCGGGGAAACAGACGTCGCACCAGACTCTCCCAGGCACAAAATGAACGCTCTGATTCCTTCTGGCTAACGTTCTTTTCCTGTTCTCTTATCTGCGCTGTAACTGGATTTTACGATTCGGTTCAAGAAGATTCTGTTCTTGACTGCGATGAATTTTATTTCTCAATTTCTTTGTCATGTGATCTTTAACATCGTTTTCTTTAAAGTCGATCATTGTTCCCGATGTTAAATATCTCTCGAATAGCACTGTTTTAAATACTTTATTATCATTTTATTAGTGTCCCTTTAATAATACTGCCTTAAATGTTCAAATATTGTTTTAATAGACTGGATTATCGACCTTTCCTTCGGCTTGGCAACGCTAAGAACATTTTCCATTGCATTTTCTATCTTCCTTCGGCTACATTGGGTCTTCCTGCTTCTGGAATTCAGCGAATCTTCTGGAAGCGTCTGGCAACATGTAAAAGAGGTTGCCATCTCGTGATCACATATTTCTGGGGTCATTCACGGGGGAACTCTATGTCTTATTAATGACTCTGCCTTATCGGCGAGTCCTTGGTCCTTCTTCTTTGCATTTTCCTCTCGTTTTGCCCGGCTTCGT
>NC_051415.1:5965845-5965918 GCF_015228065.2 Penaeus monodon
TTGACATAATTGGACATAAATAAAAAAGATCAAGATACCCATTAATACCAAAGGTTAAGATGAAAATCCCCTT
>NC_051415.1:5965954-5966167 GCF_015228065.2 Penaeus monodon
CAAGACACTAGTGATTGATGAACACAGAGAGATCTCTCCATAAAATTTCTACCGTTAAAAAAAAAAAAACTCGCCCATTCATCTATCACGTAAAACAAAAAGCAACGGAGGCGAAGGACGAACCAAGCGTAGTGTAGCAAAATAAAATACATAGGCTTCCGTGGGAGATTAAATCCTGTTGTTCCGTGAAAGGTATCAGTGCTGGGAATAGAA
>NC_051415.1:5967408-5967713 GCF_015228065.2 Penaeus monodon
ATCGAATCAAGCTGTTCGATGCAAACTTTTCCATCAGACTTTTAGGGTAACTTGAAGCCATGGAAACTTTTTAAATTGTTTTCTGATTCCGATGTAACAGCTGCCCGGGGGAGGAGATATATGGACTACGTAGAATAAACACACTTTGCCTGAATATTTTTCACTGATGAAAAATCCCATATTTAAGTCAGTTTGGAGGGGAACTGTTGAATGATGGGGATGCTTCTATTTCTCGTGTA
Organism: Penaeus monodon; assembly: GCF_015228065.2. Lineage (NCBI taxonomy): Eukaryota > Metazoa > Arthropoda > Malacostraca > Decapoda > Penaeidae > Penaeus > Penaeus monodon. The sequence goes on from NC_051415.1 coordinate 5,967,648, forward strand.
AAACTGTGTTAAATATATGTGATACAGGAAAGTAATTTATGCCCCCCCCCCTAATTATGGAAAATA
>NC_051415.1:5967856-5968203 GCF_015228065.2 Penaeus monodon
TTTATTCCAACATACCCACAGCACACACACAAGGTCATCAGAATTCACGACTCCACAGCTCTAAATAAACCGAAAGAAACGATTAACATTCCTTCTGTGCTGTGACGAAAGACATAAATTAGATATCTGTTACTATCTCCCTTCAATCAATGATTAGTGTTAACTGACCCTGTGTTATTTTTGAAGATATAATAAGATTATGGAATACGTCAGGTAAAGAGATGGGTGGGAGAGAGAGAGGGTGAAGGGTGATGTAAGGGAGATGATATGAAGTAAATAAGTAAAATTCGTGAGGGGAGAGTGAAGGAAGGGAGAGTGGGAGCGTGAAAGATGAAGGAAAAGGTGAA
>NC_051415.1:5968298-5968838 GCF_015228065.2 Penaeus monodon
AGGTAGGAGTGAAGATAACAGAAAAGTTGGGACAAAGAAAGGAAGGGTGAAGCAAAGGAGACGGCATGAAGTGAATGAATAAAATTCGTGTGGAGAAAATGGAGGGAGAGAAAAGGAGTGTGGAGTGAAATAAGGAGGGGAAGGGGGGGGGGATGAAGTAAATGACGTATAAAAATGACAAAACTCGTGAGCAGGTGGTAGAAAAGGGAGTGGGAAGAGGTTCAAGTGAGGAGAGAGCGGAGGGAGAGAGAAGGAGGGTGAAGAATGAAGCAATAGGCAAGGAAGAAGTGAGGCATAAAACTCATAAAGCTCACATAACAAAAGAGAGCTGGGTATGAGAGAGAGGGTGCAGCGTGAAGCGATGGACAGGTGAGAAAGGCATATTTCGATATCCAATAAAGCTAAATAAAAATGTATATAACAGTAATAGTGATTCCATGGTTTATAGGATTTTTAAAAGTTATATCCTCTTGATCGAGTGACAGTGTGACTAAATTTTGGATACCAAGTCCGTTTATAAAGGAAATTATGTCTATTTTT
>NC_051415.1:5969080-5969321 GCF_015228065.2 Penaeus monodon
CGCCCTTTAACCCCTGCATCGAATCTCGTAGGCCAAAACCAGACCCATCTCTCCACAGCTGACGGCGCACAGAGCAAAATATCCCCGGCCTTTCCCTCCCCGAGATCGAAACACTGAGTGAGTAGTTTTATGGACACTGCTGCGGCACTGTCAGATGTCCAATACCGCAGTGGCATGCAGGTAGAGTGCCACGTTCGGATCACTTGTTTGCTCTTTAAAGGGATAGATGGACAAAAATAGG
>NC_051415.1:5969604-5969840 GCF_015228065.2 Penaeus monodon
AAAAAGCAAAAGCAAAAAGAATTTCTAATCGGATCGCTTCATAATAGCTTCAAAGAATGGAAGACAATTGAACTAAGTCGACACAGTGTCATAAACCGATTATCCGGGAAATAAAACACGTTTCCATTCATTTTTTTAAGGAAAAATGAAACATAAATAATGACGTTTGTCCCATGTCTTTGATAACATTTATTTTAGCTATTTTTCGTCTGTGTCTCACTTTGTTATATTGATAT
>NC_051415.1:5970413-5970669 GCF_015228065.2 Penaeus monodon
CGGAAATATGAAAAAATGAAACCAGAGAGAAAATGATAAAAATTGCGAGAGAATGCAATCAAACATAAAAATGCGGAGAAAATAAGCAAGAACGAGAGATAATGAGAGAGAACGCGAGAGCATAAAAAGCCGGATGCAGTAAAAGAAGTTGAAGAAGAAGAAGAAGAAGAAAAAGCACTAATAAAAATGTAATTAGAAAAAGGAAAAAAAGTGGTATAATAATGTGAGGATAAAGAAAAATAGAGAAGAAAAGACG
>NC_051415.1:5970769-5970958 GCF_015228065.2 Penaeus monodon
CGCAAACAGAGAAAACGAGAATGAGAGACATACAACATAATGCAATAGAATATGAAAAAGACGAAAGGAGAATGAGAATGAGTGAAAGAAGACGAAAACGAGAGAAATGCAAATAGAATAACGATGAAGGCATGAGTGAGAATAAGAGAAAATGTGAAAATTAAAGGAAAATGTGGATTAGGGATAAAC
>NC_051415.1:5971258-5971568 GCF_015228065.2 Penaeus monodon
AAGCCAAGAATTTTCTCAACCGAATATAAATCCCAAGGCTTCATTTCTCCTCCGAGCTCCACCATCTCTCAGCCTCAAGAATTCAGCCTTTGTTCCCAACACCCGTGATGAATACGCAATAAAATCGCTCTTCTCTTTATCTGACCTACAGGATGGCAGTGAAAAAGTTATTGTCAAATATTAATTTTCGTTTTTTTTTCGAAGAATTCTGTTGATTTTTATGTTTTTTATAAGATAATTTTTAGTCTCGGGTTTGCTGTTCTTTTAATGTATTAAGATTAGTTGTGAAATATTGCTGATAAGGATAAAA
>NC_051415.1:5972342-5972407 GCF_015228065.2 Penaeus monodon
CTAGAATGCTTACCTGATCACAGATTGTTTATTTACTGCAGAAGGATTCATATGCAAGCAGTGAA
>NC_051415.1:5972680-5972845 GCF_015228065.2 Penaeus monodon
CAACCTATAGGGATGGCTTATCCAAAAGCGACCAGATTCTTTTTCCTGTCAGACATATTTCGGTCGGTTGGTTTCCGAATCCCCGAGGAGGCAGATGCGAGAGAATCAGAATACATGATTAGGTACATAAGCAGAGAACCTTTCTATAGGACAACGCTAGCTCGA
>NC_051415.1:5973421-5973518 GCF_015228065.2 Penaeus monodon
ACCTGTGAGCAAAATTTCCATATGTCATACACACATTCCAATGCAAAAACATAACACAAGTGAAAATTCTACCACTTAGTTGCAAATAGGTGAAGAA
>NC_051415.1:5973578-5973669 GCF_015228065.2 Penaeus monodon
CCTCCCCCCCCCCCCCGACACACCTCCTTATAACAATATTAACTTCATTTGTTTTCTTTCCATTTTCTCTCTGTCTCTTCCCCCTCCCCTC
>NC_051415.1:5973724-5973863 GCF_015228065.2 Penaeus monodon
TGCAACATTACTTTCATCTGGTTTCGGGCTCCTGAAGAAGTGAAAACATAGACATAGCAATTGCCTGCAAAGCTTCCTTGATGACGTTATCTCGGGTCAATTAGGTAGGGGGGGGGGGTAAGGAAGGGTTCTTGCGAAG
>NC_051415.1:5974156-5974292 GCF_015228065.2 Penaeus monodon
AACTGATCACAGACCGGGAAAGGGAAGATCTCGTTTTTTTTCGAAAAAAAGACGAATTTGGCGGGAATATCAGATCAAAGATAATTTTGGCGGGAAAGCAAACGGGACAAAGTAACTCCAAGCTGCGTTGATCCTC
>NC_051415.1:5975502-5975684 GCF_015228065.2 Penaeus monodon
ATGCCTGTTTTTTTCCAAATTCATTTTAAGGTGATTTTAAAACTTTTTCTATTTCATTTTTTATTTTGATCTCAAGGAAAAAATATTTTACATTACATGCCGTCCACTTGTCTTCTTCCAGGAATTCTTTGAATACCTGTGCAAATATTTTCCATGAAGAAAATTTGCAGGACACAAGATGC
>NC_051415.1:5975951-5976050 GCF_015228065.2 Penaeus monodon
GCATTTATGCTGATTTTTTTTTTTTTAAGATTTTATAATACATCCTTAGAATCAAAGATAGTAAAAGTATATCGACTTCTTTTTTGTTATCAACACAGC
>NC_051415.1:5976349-5976593 GCF_015228065.2 Penaeus monodon
TGAAGCTTAATATGCTTCTCTTCATGCAGTTCCAAAAATATATTTCAAAGTTTTTCGCTGTTTTTGTCCATCCTTTCTCGAAATCCAAAAATACTGAAAGTAATTTTGAGAATCGACGCCTGTAATGAACTTTATGAGGTGGAGAGAGACTAGGGTTGACAACCATTGCTTAGTTACTATTGTATTTATTACAGGGACGACAGAGGTAGATGAAGCGTTAAGTTTTTAAAGGGTAGTAGTGTGT
>NC_051415.1:5977019-5977313 GCF_015228065.2 Penaeus monodon
TCTACAAGAATACAGACACTACAAAACACTTCTGAACTGTATAAGATGACAAAAATAAATACATATCAACAATTACTCACCAATCAACATATTTAATTTTTTTTATTTCCTCGACGAAAAATAGCACTTAAATTACCCCCCCAAAAAACTAAGCAGGATCTATGCATATAACAAACTTAATGCATTCTACATAATCAGATCAGTCATCACAACCAGCAGATATTAAAAAAAAGAAAATCTACAGAAATATAAGGAACATAGAAATATATAAGAAATATAAAGATTATGTGTATG
>NC_051415.1:5977910-5978097 GCF_015228065.2 Penaeus monodon
TTCAAAACTATTGCAAATGATACAATGTTTCATCAGATATATTTGCAATTGAAAATCCTTTTTGAGTCACAGGAAGTGAATGAGATAAAACGTCAATCTATAATCATATCAGTCGCTTTGTATCTCCCTTTTTTCAAGTTCTTTTTAATGAATTTTGCTTTTGTATTTAGAGAGTCATTTTTTGTTC
>NC_051415.1:5978152-5978500 GCF_015228065.2 Penaeus monodon
TTGCGAGCTCAAATAGGAATGAATTTATATGTCAGTCAAATTCCTGTGTCGATATTAACATATTGAAATTATTAGTAAAAATAGAAAATTCTAAAAAAAAAGCCCACAGAATGACCATAATATTCTCTGTCGTTGTCCCACAAAGAACAATTTTATATAATTTGCATAATGCCTCGGCGAAATTGCTTCCTCATTTTTCAACAGGCTCAGAGAAAGCTGTGTTCGAATATCCTTGACGTGCAATATTCATTCTGAAGTACGTGCAATGACTTTCCACGCAAGGGCTTAAGGCGGTTGTGTTTACATAAACAAGTTCATTTTTCTTTCTTTTTGAGGTTTTGTAGCCTT
>NC_051415.1:5979518-5979675 GCF_015228065.2 Penaeus monodon
AGCGTATATGCAATCATGAATATAATTCCGAACGTTCTTGTGTCATTTCAAAATCTTAGGATGTTTTGTCTTGCAGATAACAGGAATGAGGAGGCGGAGTTATGCAATATACATTCATCATTTCCATTGACATTTTTGGTTGGGAGTTCTTGATGAT
>NC_051415.1:5979895-5980203 GCF_015228065.2 Penaeus monodon
AACATCATTAACAACTGTTGTATTGACGTAGATAAAATAGTGATAACATTGCAATGATTATGATAATAATGATAACTATTGTAAAAACATGAAAATGGAAAATATGAGTTTAAAAAGAAGAGAAGATCATGATAATTATAAATGAATTTATATATTTCTCAGGCAACAATTCATACATTTATGCAAAGTGATTCCTTGTTAAAATGAAATACTACATTGATACAGTTGAATTAATCACAGAACTTAGCATGAAATGAAATAGTCATTTCATACAAATAAAATATTTTTAATGAAGCAGAATAAAGGAA
>NC_051415.1:5980656-5981127 GCF_015228065.2 Penaeus monodon
TTCGACCAAACTATCTTACACTATATGTCTATGTCTATAATTAAACAAATTTTCTTAATATCATGTTTTTGTTTTCCTTTTTCCTCTTTCTCTAAACGGTGGATTCAAGACATCCTTTCAGCTGAAACTCTTTCCTGTAGATAGATATGTAACAGAAACGGAATAACTGATAGTAACTTCTCTCTTACTGATAACAGTGACTGATTCATTGCGTCTGATAACACATATCACAGCTAAAGGCAAGAGAAAAGTTTTTGAGTGATAAGGGAAGTTGAAGATACAGCTGGAAAGGAGAAGGAAAAGCTGAAAAGAGAGAGAAGTGATAAGCACAACTATTGGCTAGGGATATGTCGTTTGTTTAAAGGTAAGATGAACCTCCCGTTTTGTTCCCTGCTCAGTTGGGATCTTAATTTTAAAGATCGAAATATAGAAAAAAAAAAAATATTGTCATATGGGGGAAAGCGCGCGGAG
>NC_051415.1:5981266-5981445 GCF_015228065.2 Penaeus monodon
GAGTCAGGAACACAAACACCCCTTCACTCTCCACTTCACACACACGCGTTGAGGAGCTTATTACAAAGGAGAAGAAACCCATATGATCTTGCAACGTAATGAGACACAAGTCTTGCATGACTTAAGCATGTTATACCGTGTCGTTTTGGGAGATGGCAAAATAGGCAAAATATTAAAGT
>NC_051415.1:5981837-5982074 GCF_015228065.2 Penaeus monodon
AAACAAGCAGATGATGTAAACCTGATGTAAACAGCCGGGTAGTGTAAATTATGTAGCTTGACTTAAAAAAAAAAGAGTCAGTTCTAGGAAGAGCTTCTTGGAATAAAAGACAAAAGAGAAAAGTACAAGAAAATAGCCAGAAAAGAGAGGAAAAAAAAAGCAAAAAAAAGAAAAAAAAACTTGTAGTCAAAGAGAAGAAAGGAGAAGGAATAGTGAACAGCAAAGAATACCCCCCCC
>NC_051415.1:5982099-5982261 GCF_015228065.2 Penaeus monodon
TCCGCATAAATATAAAGTCTTTCATTAATATTATTTCCGAGTAACCTTTGTTAGCACAAGATTTAACGACCGGAAAGCGTGTCTTAGCAAAAACATGAGACTTTCTCAGAAAAATGACATAGCTGTGTAATAACTTAAAGGATGATGTGCAGAATGTGAAGG
>NC_051415.1:5982562-5982980 GCF_015228065.2 Penaeus monodon
TGCTCATTTCTGTTTTTTTTTCTTTCTTTATCTAAACATCGAGGCTTGGGTCTAACTCTCCTTGAACCATTGTCCATAATTAAATCTTTACCCAAACTATCACATCTTGCACTACAATTTACGTCTGTTCAATGGTGTTTAATATTCTCTCATGAATGTCTGTCTGTTTTTCTTTTTCTTTTAATCTAATACCCAACTATTTGTCCTGTGAACAGTCCGGCTAACACGAAGTAAACACCATAATAACACCACACCATTTATTTTCTTTTTTTTTTCTTCATTACCCAACACCGTAACTGGCAAATGGAAATACTACCGATTGAGATAGATTTGTCTTTCCAGAAATTTGTTGATGAGACAACAGCATTTCTTGGTAATTCTTTTTCGTATTTCTTTTCCACAACTTTATCATTGATTA
>NC_051415.1:5983466-5983621 GCF_015228065.2 Penaeus monodon
GATGAAGAAGCAAAGAAAAATATCAACACAAAAGGAAGAGAACGTATAATAGATATATTTCTTGTCCCAACAATCGACAATCTTTTCATCTTTTGTAAATTGCTATTCCAGAAACTACAGTGGTAACCTTCCCTTCTCCTCTAATTTAATATCGA
>NC_051415.1:5984192-5984275 GCF_015228065.2 Penaeus monodon
GAATTTGTTGTCACTTTGCATCACATCTAACACGTGTCAATTTTTTTTTTCTGGTAAGGGAGAAAGGGAGAAAATAAGACTTT
>NC_051415.1:5984406-5984497 GCF_015228065.2 Penaeus monodon
CAGCAAATGGTTGTCAGGGCTCGAGCTTGTTTGATGAATAAGGCTTTGAACGAAAAATGTCATTATCAGTGTTAATAGCAACCGGTACCAT
>NC_051415.1:5984813-5985217 GCF_015228065.2 Penaeus monodon
CGACTGTGTGTACTTGTCCGTATTGTAGTGTTAGCATATGCAATGAATAGTACACTGATCCTAACACAGCTCCACATCAAAAGGGATTCGAAAATGTGAAAGAACACTATATCCAACGCACTCTTTGCATTAAGCCAAGCACCGCGGCGAAAAGAGCTGTTCAGTAAAGCGACTGATAAAAGATTGCTGATAACAGGTACTGTGCCGTAGAAAGTAAATGTTTTCGCGTAGGTGAGAAACTACAATGCAATATTTCTATATCGTTTTTGTCAGACTCTTGAATGTAAAGTCCGTAACTGAAGTTTAATTGAAACTAAAGTAAAAGGACGTGATGTTACGCTGATATAGAGAATGAAATCCATGAGCAAAAATTAAAAAGTGTCTAAATTGATTTCCTCATTCCG
>NC_051415.1:5985431-5986186 GCF_015228065.2 Penaeus monodon
CTCCAACTGGTAAACTTTCATGGTTCGTGAACTGCACTTTATTCAGGCAATACCAGCGTAGTATTTTGTATTCTGTTGATTGTATGCTCTTGTTTATAATGAAGCTTGTAATTAGCTCGTGATATTTCGCATATAATTTCACTGACAACTAATATCAGTAATTAAAATTATGTTGAAAAGTTAGGAAACATTACACTGTTTTGTCCAATACTAACATTATTAATTTTTTTATGCGATGGTTTCCTTAAAATAGAGCAATTGGGACTGACGTATTTGGCAACTTCACTATAATCACGATAGCCAAACATCGACGACAACGTTTAATCTAAACACAAAAGAGTTTTCATTACATTTTTAAATGTAAAACATCATTATTCTAAGGTAATATGTGAATCGCATATCATTTTGTCTGTAAATTTATGAATAACAAATTACCTAACTGCCTTATGAGTAATTTATGCTGACGACGTGTAAAAGGTACAGAATGCAAACTCAAGTCACATGGAGTAATCCCCTTATAGTAATTTCAAGATTTGCAGAGGAGAAAATTTCATCAGACATTTCCGACAGGTTATTAGAGATAGCGTTAAGGAGGACTGTTGATTAAGCATCGGCCAAGTTGATATTCACGTTTCTATAAATGTTACACTCAAAAAACACCAAATCTCATGGTAATGTTACTTTCTCTGTCCTGACGATAAATGGGACATATCTTATTACCAGTTTCGTCACTGGCCCCCGATTTACTAACGCAT
>NC_051415.1:5986415-5986494 GCF_015228065.2 Penaeus monodon
TTTATGTGTCAGAGCAACACATTTATGAGGCATAGCAACAGAGAAAAATAATATGGCTAATACAAATAATGATGACCTC